>NC_067411.1:77414163-77504163 GCF_009764475.1 Pristis pectinata
AATTTGTGGATGATACTAAAATAGGTGATGTTGTAGATAGTGTAGAGGGTTATGAAAATATACAGGGGGATCTTGACCAGCAAGGTATGTGGGGTGAGGGTTGGCAAATGGCTTTCAATCCAGATAAATGAGAGGTATTGCATTTTGGGAGACCAAACCAGGATAGGACTTGTACAGTGAATGGTAGGGCCTGGGGAGTGTTGCGGAACAGAGGGACTTAGGAGTGCAAGTGCATAGTTCACTGAAAGTGGCTGTACAGGTAGATAGGATGGTGAAGAAAGCATTTGGCACATAGGCCTTCATCAGTCAGGGCACTGAGTGTAGGAGTTGGGAAGTTATGTTGCAGTTATGTAAGACATTGGTGAGGCCTCACTTGGAGTATTGTGTACAGTTTTTGTCACCCTGTTATAGGAAAAATGTTACTAAACTAGAAAGAGTGCAGAAAAGATTTAATAGGATGTTGCCTGGATTTGGGGGCCTGAGTTACAAGGAGAGGTTGCATAGACTTGGACATTATTCCCTGGAACATAGGAAATTGAGACGTGACCTGATAAGAAGTCTATAAGATCATGAGGGGCATAGACAGGGTGAAAGCACATAGTCTTTTTCTCAGGGAGGGGTTGCTAAAAACAAGAGGGCATAGGTTTAAGATCAGAGGTGAGAGATTTAAAAGGGACATCAGGGGCAGCTTCTTCATGTAAAGGGTGGTGCGCATTGGGAATAAGCTGCCAGAAATAATGGTTGAGGTGGTCATATTAGCAACATTTATAAGCCATCTAGAGAAGTACATGGGTAGGAGAGGTCTAGAGGGCTATGGGACAAACATGGGCAGATGGGACTAGCTCATTGGTCAACACAGTCGGCATGGGCAAGTTGAGCCAAAGGGCCTGTTTCCATGCTGTATAACTCTATGACTATTGATTTGGAGGATTTTGCAGAGTCAGTGTTGGTGGTGTTTTGAGATGTGAGTAGTCTATATCCCTAAATCACACATGAAAGTGGGAATCATTGCTGGACAGGAGACCATGAGTTTTTTTTGCCAGTTCTGAGGTCTTGATATTCCAACACACTTTTCCTTAGATGACCAGAGGCTGTGTTGGGGCACTGAAGGTATTAGCAAATATCATCATTGAATTTAGCCTTTGGTGAGATGTGAATCCCAAAATGTGGAAAGTGGTCCATGTTTTCTAGATTCTTATCATAAATCTTTAATTGTTCCACTCCATCAGGAAACTTCTTGGTGGTGAAGTTAAATTGACAAAAGCATGAAAGGACATTGGTGCTGAAATGTTTATGTTTTTGATCCCACATTAGGCTAGAAACAGAAAATTGAATTTAAAATTGTTAATACAGGAGAATAATATCCACTTTAAAAACCATTATACTTATAACGCATGAAAAGAACCCACGTTCTTAAAGAAAGCTGTGTCATTATTGAATCTTTCCATCTATAAAAATCTTGATTTCAAAGGTTTATGCCTATTTCCTTGATAAAGTTTTCCAGATCATCTCTGTTAGCTTTGATTTACAATCATATCTCATTATGGCATTGAGACACCTGCTAATCCCAAATGATATTTCTCACAAGGTCAACTAAAATAACAGAAATACATTCACATTAGTACTCCAAAAGAATTTGTAAGGCACTATTTCTTATATTCAATTGCAAAGTCACAATGCATCATTAATATGGTGATTTTGTCAATGTGAAAAATAGAGTGAAACCCAAAAGGGATGAGAGTATTTCTTGTAAAGTGGGAAAAGAGTTGAGTCCAAATCGTTATCAATAGAATATGCATGAAACCAAGTCAAGTCCTTTACCGTCTAGAGGAAAGCCTGCCTTGTATTGATGTGATACTTTTAAGATAAACTTGACAGCTATAATGGCAAAAGTTGATTGTTCATTGTTTTATAAATGAACTGATTTTAAGCACACCTGTACCTGATCAACATTATACAAGTGAATAATGAGCAGCACTGGTGGTGGTGGAAATGTTCAGAGCTGTGGAGAAATTCTGTAGGCACAACAAGAGAAAAATGCCACACAGATCCAGTAATCTGGGCTTGATCCACACCCTCCATGGCTGTCTATGTTGAATTGACACATTCTTCCTGTGACTGTGTGACTTTCTGTTGGGTGCTCCAGTTTTGTCCCACATCCAAGGATATGCTAGCAGGCTAGATGGCAATATAAATTATTTCAGTGGAGGTAAATGGGTGGCAAAGGATGTTATGCTGGGGTGAGGGAGTGAAATTGATTGGCATCCAAAAGGAATTTGGGTGATGGAACTGATAGGATTTCTCTGTAAACTGGCATAGATTTGATGGGCTGTATGGGCTCCTCCTTCATATGTGAAATATTTTCTCTCTTGGCCTCTGCCTTGGTATGAGGATGACTTGTTTCCACTCCAGCTCTGACATGGCTGACGAGGCAATCTTGGACCTGTAAGGTCTGCCACAGGTGGGACAGGACTTTAATACAGTCGTAAATCCAATTACAATTTCAGTCACTTTTTCCAACAAGGCAAAATGTGATACCACTGGGCGCAAAGTGAACCGACAATTCTAGTAATCGAAGATGCCAGGAACTCAAAAGTACAATTGGATACGTTTGATTTAGACTATTTTTATTGGGCTACATAGATTAAAAGCAATCACAACAAACAGGAAATGCACCAATATACCTTCCTGACGTACTAAATAACAGTTTCAGCTTCATCTAAATAAATAGCCTTCTTTTCCTGCAATTTGTGGTATTTGTTGGTATTATTAATTCACAATTTTTCAGATTTCCACAAATTTGGCATTCTTAAAGTCTTTATTGAAATTGCAAAGCTCCCCAAATATTATAGCAGAGCAATCAGCAACTGTGTGTTCAGAAAGAAAGAAAAAACTTAGTAATACACGCTCTTATTTTCTTGCTCAGGATATACCCAAAAGTGATTTTAAATGCTGTGACTATTGTTATATGAACACACCTAAGTTCCCTTTAGTTTTCATTTTAAATACAATGTTCAATGTTTTTCTAAAACCAGATATAGAAGCTTAAGGTATTAGCTTTGTACAACAATAACACTATGTCAGTTTAGCTCAATGGTGGCTCTTTTGCCTTTAGGTCAGAAGCTCATATGCTCAAATTGCATTTCAGTGCTTCAGTGCATAATCTCAATGGAGACTTCACTGGAGCACTGTGGGCTGCTGCATAATCTTTCACATAAGACATTAGACAAAACAATTACTTCTATCATTTTGGATCCAAAAGATTGAACACAAGGTTTTAAAACTCAGGGAATCAAAAAATTTACAACTTTTATCTTGGATATACTGGCTGGAATTTTCTGAGGTCATATGTAACTGTCAGGAAGTTCAGGATTCCCACACAAGCTTGTGTAAATGCAGAGTTCCCAAACTTCTGATGAATATGTATTGCTGCTCGAGTGTTGGACTTCTAATGGAGTCCAATTGTGGAGCAGCAATTTTCTGCAGTTTTACGTCCATTTCACTGGGAAATCTGAATGTTGTACCTGGATAGCTTGGATCCTTTCACAGCTTCAAAGGCTCTCGTTCGTTTCAGTGGAGCTTAATGCCTCCAAGGCAGGGAAATGTTTAGCTAATTTACATTTTCTTGATACTCTGTATGGATGGCATGCAAAAAAAAGGTTTTTCACTGTACCTCAATACATGTGACAATAATAAACCAATTTACCAATGTAATTGGGTTAATCTAAATGTACTTAATTTTTAAAGAGTTTTAATTTTTTTAACTTCTTAATAATGTTCTAAAAACTTTTAAAATGTCAATAATATGTTTAATTCTTAACAACTGTTTGACAACTTTGACTGATGATTTGGTCATTGGCATCAATGGAACTGAATTTCAGAATCAAAATACAAACACTGAATGAGTTATAGTTTGGTACTTCCTGCCAAGTATGAATTTCTGGGCAGTAACTTTCACTATCCTTCTGATAGAATAAATAAAGATCATTTGAAGACTGCAAATGTTAAACCAAAAGTGTGAAGCTGAGTTTGTGCAAATTGGTATACAATCTGTAATGGTAATTATACACTTAAGTCCAGTGATTCCAATTCTATTTCCCAGAATGTGCTATGTTGTCTGATTTCAATCACTACAGCAGTGGAAGTTCTAAATTGGCCTTTGTTGTCCAGGATTACAGAGAGTTATAATCATTTAGTGTTCTCATGCATTATCACTCAACAGTGGTCTCAGCTGGAAAGGATGCAGATAGAGTTGTCACAGGATCAGGATTCTACAACAAGCAGGCTACCACACACACTGCTAGTAGGACCCAAGCATGAAAAGTGTGCCATGTAACAGCTTTTCAGAAATAGCTTTGGTCCCTGTAGAACAGAAAGAAAACTGCTGCTTATCTTGTAGAGGTAAGAAAGACATTATGTAATAATTAACTAAGTGAATAAAATAACACATAAAGCACACAAAGGTCAGATTTCCTGAGACTATACTACAAAAACAAATCTATGCAAGTGTACATGTAGACCACTATATAAGTGATTTTCTGCAGGTTGTTTTAGAGACTACACTGTATGATATAAACATTTTGCAAAAAAGTTCAAGTCATGTATAGTACTTTACAGCTAATTTATTCCCTGTAAGATTGCATTTTAATAATCACAAAGAATACGGATGAAAAATCTCATTTGCCACATCAGTCTCATCTCGCTATCAAAGGGAACCAAGGCCATGAGAGTGAAGCTGAAGTTTTCCCTATACATACGATAGTTCCAGGTATTAATCAACCTTCACATGAAATAGTGCTTCCAAGATCCGTTATAAACTAACCCAGTACTAGTTTACTCCTTTCTTCTACAGTATGCTACTTAACATGAAATAGCTTTCGATTAACCACTTTCATTCTCCAAAAAAATTATATACCTACATGTTTTGTCTTCATTCAAAGCTTCAGTATCTAAGGCAGTTTGTATCAATTTTGTGGTCAATAAATATGGAACAATGTTTTTTCCGTACATCTTGTTGAATTTAATAGCACAATATCATTAACATTTTTTAAATTTCCATATGTGACTACAGCTGGTCAGATTGAGATGTTGGTTCGCTGTGACTGTTGACGTGGTGGCATTCACCAACAGGTTACAGTGAGTAAGCAGAAGGGAGGGAGGAAGGAAATGGAAAGAGTGGTGTTGTGGGGGGAGGGGCAGATGAGTTGTAGGAAGGGAAATCAGGAGATTTAGGGAGAGATAATCAGAGGCCTGCATTGAAGGAGTCTGGAAGTCAAATTGGGTGAGGTTGTGGTGAAGACTGAAGTCCAGTGGGAGGGATTGTAGATTGGAATCTGGGGGGAACAAATCAGAGGGTCAGGGAAGATTAGAGGCGATAATTGGGGCAAGGGATCATGAATACGGGCAGAGAAGGAGATAAGGGGTTCTTAGCTCAGATTGGGGGTCTGAGTGTGAGGAGGAACAACAGATAGTAATGTGGGAACAAGCAACTTGTTGGCCTGTAGAGGGCAGGGTAGGCTGATCCTGCCTCTTTGGCTCACAATCAGTCTGAAAGGCACATCTCTTCCACACAGGAGTCATCACCTTATTTTCAAATCCCTCAATCGTTTTCTATCCCTGTAATTGCCTCCAGCCCTATAAAGAAATCCAAAGTATCTGTGCCACTTTGGTTCTGGGCCTTCTGTGTATCCTCTGTTTTAATCATTCCAATAATGGTGGCTGTGCTTTAAACTGTGTTGGGCTTAAGCAAATTAAGCAGCTGAATTCCATCCCTAAACCACCATGTTTGCCAAGCCTCTGATTGTGCCTTTGAGTCACTCCTTAAAACCAACCTCTTTGACCATCAGCCCAAATAGCTCCTTAAATGGCCCATAGTCAAATTTGTTTGATAGCATTTCTTGTGAACCATTTGATTGTATTTCAGTGCATTGGAGGTATTTTATAAATACAAGTTGTTACTTGTTGTTTGTGGGTTTGTGTCATCCAAGTCATCAATGGGCACTTGAATCTGGACCTAGCATGTGTTGTGGCTTAATTTACTTTCATGCTGTTTCATGTTTCTAGCCAGAACTCTTAGGTTGCCTAAGGCTGGACAGTACTAGTTTGCCTCATATCTACAATGATAATGACTTGACACCTTCTGAAATTCAGAACCATTGGCCCAGCTTATCACATCACTGACTTCCCCCCTCCCCAGTCTTCAAATATCTCCATGGCACCACGAGTTTAATACCTCTGCCATTTTTCTTTCATCTGCCTTGCTTTTCCTCCCATCACAAGCTTTAAAAGGCCATCGTGAGCCTCAATGATAGTGCAGTAATGGATGGTAGGAAAAGTGTAAGATTAGATACCTGAAATAGCTGAAAGGCATCATCTGGAATCCCCGCTGGGCAACAAGGCTTAGGAATGCTTTTATTGATCATCTCAATCAAGGATGATATTTTAGTTGGTCTTCATGGACCAAGTAAAGTCTGTAAACTTAATCACTTAATAGTCCAAAAGTTTTTAGAGGTAACTTTCCCCTCTTTGCACAGGCTCAGTCTGGGTGTAATTAAGAATAAGTTGTTTAATATTTGGGGAAACAGTTTTGCGTTTGCTATCAATGATGTATGATGTTAGGGTTGATGCTACTGGTGCCAACAGTTAATTCTACCAAAAGTTTTGAATAATACACCTAACATATCTCACTTACATGACAAATTCCTGTTCCCAGTTCCAAAGCTTCTTCAGAAAAATGTATCTTAAAGTTAATTATTTACTGTCGGTTACTAACTACAACATAGGGTGTGATGGAATAATGGTTAAGCCTCCTTGATAAAAATGAATCATCCCCACTGACTTCTGGAATTCCTGATCTGTTATAGCTCAAAATAGAAAATGCAATGAGAACATTGAGTCCATGCATCAGGAGCACACAAAAGCCGAATATAAATGGTAGGAGTGTTCCACCTCACAAACTACTCACCCATCCACCCCATCAGGCACCTTCTGCCCCATCTGAGGATCAGGCTGCTGTTCCCATCTTAGTCTCATTAGTTGCCTCTGAACCCACAGAACTGGAGTGGAAGTAAGTCGTCTTCAGTCCTGAGGGACTACCTAGGATGATGAAGGAAAAGAAGAATAATGAGTAGGAACAGTTCCTCATGAGTCCTGGATCATGATGAATTATTTCTCCAGATATGCCAACCCCATCATTATATTGGTCTTCTGAAGGAATGACAGGTGAAAAACAGAAATTAAGAAAACAAGATAGACTACTCAGCTACATTAACTACAGAGCTAGTGAACTGCTGGAAGTTCTGGAGTTAGAAAGCTTCTGCTTCTCTAATGCACCGAAGACCGGTAGCCATTAGAAACTGGAAATTCCAGTTAAGGGCACTATTCTATTGGTTTTGCCGCCTTTTGTGTTTTAGAAGGGGGAAATGTAACAGCTTTCTATGCTTTCCCCCCTATTATAGGATATCCCTGTAACTGTTCCTTTGGTGTGAAAATTTTGCATTGATATGTGTTATCTCAGCTCCTGCATTACTTGAGGCCCACATTCTTACACCTAACAATCTCCACCAGGCTCTGAGGAAATTCAGGTCTAATGGTTTGTAGCTTCACTAATGGCCAAGCTGTTATGTTAGCTTGTGATGGATTTATAAGTTTCTGCAGGTATACTAGAGTTCCAAAGAATGATTTCCTAGTATTATGAATATTGAGACATATTATAAATTTAGATTTGTCAACTTACTTGGCATATTGGCCAACATTCTGGAATAATTTGTTTCATATTGAAATATTTTAAACTGTTTGTGGTTCTCATTTAGGTTTATTGAAAGCAATGGGCACTTCCTGTACTGTGTGTAAATATAAAGTAAATAACCAAAACAACAACACAGCATGTAAGATGCATTGTGGTATAAAACTGTGCATGTTCTATGACTGCACACTCATCCCCACAATTTCCTGCTGTTGCACATAAAATGAGATCCCACACCATTCCCTGTAGTAATGAGCCTATTCCCATCAGGCAACTGATGATGTACTGAATCCCAGTGAATGCTTAGGATACACTGATAATTGGAAATTTAAGAAAAAAAATTTGAAGTTCTTGGCACTAGCTGTATGTGCCATTGGTGAAAGGGAATTTTGCATTTCAAATCATGGTGTACTTAAAATTCTGGAAACTATTATTAAGGAAGTGGTAAAATGATAGAAAATAATAGGAATAATATAAGATTAAATAAGATTTCTTTATTAGTCACATGTACATCGAAACACACAGTGAAATGCATCTTTGTGTAGAGTATTCTGGGGGCAGCCCACAAGCGTCGCCATGTTTCCAGCGCCAACATAGCATGCCCTCAACTTCCTAGCCTATACGTCTTTGGAATGTGGGAGGAAACTGGAGCACCCAGAGGAAACCCACGCAGACATGGGGAGAACGTACAAATTCCTTACAGATAGCGGCTGGAACTGAACCCAGGTCGTTGGCATTGTAATAGCGTTACACTAACCACTACACTACCATGCCTGAATGGGCAAAGTCAACATGGACTTATGTAAAGGAAACATCTCTGACAGATTTTATTGAATTTTTTGAGGTGGTAATTGGCCAAATAGACAAAGGTGAACCAATCGATCCAGTGTTTTTGATCCTTCAGAAGACTTTTGTTAAGGCGCCACCTAGGAGGTTATAAAACAAAATTAGAGTGCATTAGATTTCAAGTAATGTATTGACATGGATTGAGGTTTGGATAATGGCAGCAAACAAAATAAGAATAAATGGGTCATTTTTGTGCTGAGTATCTGCATCTAATGGGTTGCTGCACATATTGGTGTTGGAGACCCCATTAATCACAATCTATCGCAATGATTTGCGTGAAGGAACCAAAGGTAATATATCTAGGTTTGCTGATGACACAAATCTGGGTGGCAGTGTGAAGTGTGTGGCAGATGTCAAGAGGCATCAAGGGCATATAAACACGGTATGTTCACGGGAGAAGACATGGCAGATGAATTATAATGCAGTATTAAAGGTAGAAAAGCACAGCAATTTTTAAATGGTGAGAGATTGAAAAATGTTGATATTCAAAGGGAACTGGTATCCTTGCACGTGAATCACTGGAAGTAAATATCCAGATGCAGCAAGGAGTTAGAATGGCAAATGGAATTGTATTGTTAACTCAGTTTTTCACTCTGCAGATGCTGCCTGATGTGGATATTCCAGCTTTCTTTTTGGTTCAGCTTTCCAGCAC
This sequence comes from Pristis pectinata, assembly GCF_009764475.1. Lineage (NCBI taxonomy): Eukaryota > Metazoa > Chordata > Chondrichthyes > Rhinopristiformes > Pristidae > Pristis > Pristis pectinata. Next base: position 77,423,406 of record NC_067411.1, read on the forward strand.
AGCCACTCCTGTGTTCTACCTCTCAAATTTCTCTCTCTCTAACTGGCCTCATTCATCTATTAATTAGAAGGCTCTGAAAGCACTGTACCTCCTGGCCAACCTTGGTCTCCACCCTATCAGAGACAATTCCTTTATTCTCTCCACTCCTCCCCTTCTCTGTAACTTGTTTCCTACTTTTCCAATTCTGATGATTTTAATTGAAGGATTCTCTCTCTCTGTAGATACTGCCTGAATATTTGTAGCATTTCCTGCTTGTAAAGCAAATAGTATGTTGGCCTGAGCATGTTGGCCTGAACATTGGGATCAGTAGTTGGCCATCTGGCCCATCGAGCCTGTTCTCCCATTTATCAAGATCGTGACTGATCTTCTATCTCAACTCCATTTCCTGCACTGTTGTCATATTGCCTTATTTCTTTCACATACAAAAATCAATGAACTTTTGTTCTGAGTGAACTCAATGATTGCGTCTCCATGGCTCCTGGGATAGAGAAATCCAAAGACACAAATGCTTCGGTAGTTCGATTCCTGAGCGAGGGGAAATGTCCTTCCTGCATCAATCCTGTCAAGTCCTGTAAGAATTTTATAAGTTTCAATGATGTCACCTCTAATTGTTCTAAACTCTAGAAAATAGAAGCCTAGCCTACTCGATATCTCCTTGTATGACAAGCCCATCTTCACAGGAACCTGTCTATTGAACCCTCATTGCACTCCCTCTATGGCAAGTAGAGATTAGTAGATGAAAACTGGACACAATACTCCAGACATGGTCTCACCACAGCTCCATGTTTTTGCAGTAAGACATCTTTACTCCTGTACTCAAATGTTATCTTAGTGAAGGCCTACATACCAATTGTCTTCTTAATTGCTTGCTGCAACTGCATGCTAGCTTTCAGTGACTTGTGTACAAGGGCACCTAAGTCCTTTGAATATCAAAATTTCCCAGTCTCTAACCATTTAAAAATATTCTGCTTTTCTGTTTTATGCACTGAAGCGACCTCACATTTTACAATTTCTATTCCATCTGCCATGTTCTCTCCCATTCAAATCCCACCTGGTTTTGCAGCATCAGCAAACTTGCAAACATGATGTTTGGTCCCCTCAGCCTCTGACATCTTCATATCTAGAATTCAATTAGATCATGGCAGATTTATCTACCAATTCCATTTTCTTGCTTTTATCTAAGATTGCAAAGTGGAAGAAGAACTGAATAAGAGCAAAAATGGTGAATGGTCGATCTAAAAAAAGGAAGAACACTTATAAATGCAAAAAAAAGGAATGAAACTGAGATGTTTTCCTGTTCCGCTGTGCTGTATTTCATGTCCACTTGTTGACTTGTATCTGGTGCACTGACAGATTATATGTTTCACAATTAAGATAAGATTTCATTTATTAGTCACATGTACATCGAAACACGCAGTGAAATGCATCTTTTGCGTAGGGTGTTCTGGGGGCAGCCCACAAGTGTCGCCACACTTCTGGCACCAACATAGCATGCCCACAACTTCCTAAAATTGTGGAGAAACCAGAGCACCCGGAGGAAACCCACGCAGACGTGGGGAGAACGTACAAACTCCCTACAGACAGTGGCTGGAATTGAACCCAGTCGCTGGCTCTGTAATAGCGTTACATGAAAATTATAAAATTCAATAAACAATACCTTCTGATCACTGCACAATTACAATTAAAAACTCTCCTGTAGCAGCCATTAATCTGTTTCATGCAGATATTCAATGAAACATATACAGTGTCTTTACCTTTTGCTAACCAATTTCAGAAAAACCAGTAATGCAGTGTCTGTCAATGTTATGCTTTTCAGGAAGTTTTAAAAATTCAAATGAGATGTACAAGGTCTATATTTGCTGAGTGGGAGTTCTATAGAAGAAGTTGCCAGTTAATGTATTCTTTGTATATTGTAGCTTACCTCATTTGTTGCTACTGAAATGAGTGCAAAATAAATACTTCTCCAGCAGGTCAACAAGGAAGAGCATGAACTATTAATAATATAATTAGGAATATGTATGACCTAACACCTCCATCCCTGACATTGTTTAACCATACCCCACAACTTGTGCATTTCAATTATTTGCTCAGGCGGCCATTGATAATTGCCTGATGTAAGCCAGCCTTTGCAATGCAAAGTAGAAGACAATAAAAATGCTACATTGGCGAATTAGAACAGCGACACTTAAACGTATAAATTAACTGGGCCCCTTTCACAGCTTTCCCTTTCTATTCGGGGAGGCTTCAGTTTGGCAACATCAAAGCAGGATTATCTGAAAAGAAAAAAAACTTGATCTAATGTTCCTTGTTTGAAGTCGTGAAATTCTCCCTCTCTCCCAAACAGAATAGCCCTCCTTACGTTACAAAAGCTAAGGTCCAGGTGCAGGATTGGGGGTGGACTGCAAGGGAATAGTAAAGGGTGATGGGGGGGGGACTGGTGGTGGACAGGGAGGGGGAAAGAATGATTTTAGGTGAAAGCATATTAAAACCAAAGAAAGATTTGCAGATAATCTATTTGTCAAAAACATGAAGAGAATTTGTGTTTTCTGTAAATTGATTTATTATCACAATTATTTTCACTTAAAACAATTGCTTAAATGGAGAATTAGATCTACTTGCATATTGTAATGAACTGTTTAAGTTACAATTTCGTATTAACATTCTATTTTGCATTGGGTACATTTTGACTGTATATATTAATTAGTTTGTGTACTTTTAACAAAATGCATCATATTCTTCTAAATTTCTGCCACAAAATATATCTGCAAAGGAGATGCAACAATTGATAGGGCAGCTTTGTGCCTTGCTTTCAGGGATTTCATACTGGCTGGCACACATAACAGCCACTTATTTGTAAAGGTATGCACATGTAATTTTTTAGTCCTAGTTTTACTTTATCATAATGTTTTAATTAGTTTATATCACTTAAATGTATTTCTAAGGAAATGTGTTACTTTATATATTTTTCAATAACATCAGAAGCCAGCAGCCAGGACTAGCTCTGAGGTATGGTCTTATCACGTTTAGCACAGCTTGTTTCTTAGTGAATGTAGTGACAAATTGACAACCAATGGCTTGATGAGAAACTCTGTTCTAAGCAAATGAAGAATGCACTTGGCCCACATTTGGGAGCCCAGACCGAGATCCTACCTGAAACCTATATACAGCTATAAGACATATATAATGGTCAGAAACATGCTTGCCTTTCTCTAGTGCTTCTATTGACAACAGTTGGTGAGGTGCTCTTTGCAGGTCAGCCCATCTCTGACTTCTGCACCTGTGCATTGAAATGCAGAAGTCAGAGACAACTGGAGGTCAGATGCCAATGCATTTGACCTCCAGCTAACTAGCAGAAAGTACTGGACTCTCAAACCAGTATAATCTCCTCACCAAAAACCAGAAAATCATCTGACCAGCTGGAGATGCAGGCCTCCTTAAACCATTGACATCAACTAATAAGCAAGATTTACTGAAAATTTTAATCCTTTCTCAATCACTGAACTCAAATTCCACTCTGTTAGTGCTTTGCAGGTTAATATTTATGAACTAGGATGGCTATAAAAAGAACCATGAACTAAACTCTTCACCACATAATACCTCTATGACTCTCATCAACCAAAATGAGAAAAAAACATTTAAAACTTGTAATTGTTGATTATTATTGGTGTCATGGTAGCATATTACAGAATATGCATTGCAGCAGGATATTTTGTTAACTCTCAATGATAACAATGCAGAAATTGACAAAATGTGAAGCTTCCACTTGCCTTGTCAAAATTTAAATATGACAATCTCATTTACAAAGTCAACGTAAGTTGTTTAATAGAGCAAATATTCCCAGATTTCTTATGATTTTTATGTGCAGGTCAATCTTTGAATGTCCTTTGGACATAATTGTATGTTTTAACATATACACTGCCTAAACATACTGTATGTCTTTGTATCTATTCTTCGATGACCATAGATCATTTATCAGTAAATAATATGACAGGGATAAGTATTCAGATTTAATTGTTAATACATTGTGTACGAAACGGCACAGTTCTGGAAAGTGGAAAAGGGGTGTGTGATTCAAAATTAACTTCTGCCTGCTTGGTGCACTGCAGTTGGCAAACAAAACATGTGCTGCTTGTAATTTTATTGATTTCAATGTCCATTCAGTAATAACTGTGCTTCTCAGCAGGCGGCTGAATTTTGTAACTGACTAGCACCTGTTAAAACTAGTCTTTAGTACTTAAACCTAGACTGCTGCACTTAAAGGTGGGTTGCACTGTAGCTGCAGCAGGGGGTGGAAGTCATTCTGGAGGCGATTGCAGCCTGCTGCAAGACTTGGCACAAAATGGGAGAGAATGACCCCATCTGACATCTTCTGTTGCCTTGAAATCACTGGCTGCCTGTCCCTAGGCTATGCTGTTTGTTCCAGTGTGGCCTCGGAAATAATCTTCTGTTCGGAGCCTGGTTTCTTGCACTTCTGCCTGCCTGAGTACATTGTAGAAGCTGTTTCAGCTCAGATGGCTTGTTGCACTCACAGAACAACTTTGAAGGCCGTTGAATACCTGCCACCAGTGTCAGGACATATGCAAACATTCAGTAGCACAGGGAACCTGTTAAAAATTATTAATAAAAAAACATAAGATGTTAAAAAACACATTTGCACACTTAAAAACCACTTAAAAATGTTGAAAGTAACTCAAATAATAGAACATAATTCCATTTGCTTTTCTCTTGGCAACTGATTCCTCCCATTCATTTGAATGGTTTTACTGTGCTGTTATGTTTAAACGGATGCAGGCTCAGCAGGCAGGCTTCCCACTTTGAGGCTGGGAAGCCTGCAGAGGTTTACACTGACCTTTTGGACTCCATGAGGAATCCACTGATGCATAGTAAGAAGAGCTAGCAGCCCTTTGGCAAGGCAGTAAATACTGGCACCGGTATAACTTAGGCCCAGCACTGAAAACTGGGACTTATCTGGGGAAATGTGGTTCATTTCAGGCTATTGCATTGGTTTCGGGGCAGAAGATCACCCCCCTCCCCCACCCTCCTCCCCCACAATATTCCAATGAGCACTGGAGACCTTGATCTCTTTTCTGCGCAGAGGACAAGCATTTCAGAGAGTTATGTGGCATGGAAACAGGCCCTTCAGCCCAACTCACCCATGCCAGTCAATTTCCTCAAGACTTATGCTGGAAAAGGTAGTGGGAGGAGAGAGCTGTGGAAGGGAACACAAGAATTTCAGCTACAAAGCCCCGGACAAAATGCTGAAAAGATTCCTTGATCTCCCATGTGTGGTCAAGGTCAGTATTTACATTAAATGACACATCTCACTGCTCACACATACTGTCACCAGTTCACCATCATTGGCACATTACTCAGAGATGTTGCATGATACCACTACACTTTCCTCACTCCTTCAGGAGTGTTGCATAGCCAGCAACAAACAAGAGGTGGGGGAAGGTGCAGCTACACCAACTTATCCCTTTAAAGGAAAGCATGCTTATCATAATTAGAAGACTTATGACAGTGAAGATCAATGATTGAACTGATGTCATTGAAGAAGAATACTGTATATACCACAAAAACATTTTTTCCATTTTACAAGCTCTGGTTGGTGTAGGCATACGCTGCTTCTTTTACCTCTTTTCCTTTATCACATCCTTCACCTTATCTCTCTCTTCTTTCAGATACGGCTGTTTTTTTTACATTTCTGTTTAATTCTGACTTCCAAGATCACAATGTTGGGGAACTTGTCAATAATGGTGCTGTTGAAGGTTAAATGACGTATTACTAGATTATTATCTTGTTAAAGATGGTAATGACCTAGAACTTGGGCAGGACAGATGTTACCTGGCAATTATCAGACAAAACTTGGTTTTCAGGTCAGCTGTAGGTTGGCATTATTATTGGGTGGTTAAGAGTGAAGCTGAACAATGGAATTATCAGTGGACAGCCCATCCCTGATAGCCCCTTCATGGCAAAAGGAAGGTCACTGAGCTGGTAACATTGCTCTGGGGAGCTCCTAAGGTTGTGACAATTAACTTTCATAACCATTGTCACTATTATAGGTCAAGTCGTAGAGTTTATTGTCATGCGCACAAATACAGTTAGGTAGAGTATAATGAAAAATTTGCCAGCAGCAGCATCACAGGCATGTAGGTATAGACATAACACAGAATATAAATTATACATAATATTTTACCATACAATAAAAAAAGACTGCAAAAACAAAGATACAATCGAAGGCAAGTCCATGCTAGTAGTGTTCCATTGCTGAGATAGGGTTAGAGTTGTGTAAAAATGAATTAGGTATGTAACTAGGGTTAGGTATGACTGAAGGGTGCCCTTTGACCACAATTAATCATTGTTTTGGCAGAGATCCATTTTCAGTCCAATGTTGCTGATATCTTGAGGACAGCTAACCTCTCCTCCAACTTAGTGTTCGGTTTCTGTGAGCCATGTCTGAAGCAAAGCAGTAAGGAGGTGTGGAGTTAAAGGAACTCAAAATGGAGCTGTTTCTTGCTTGATCATCTGCAATACTTCTGGCAGAAAATTCTTCTGTCTCTTTACTGATCAGTAGAAATGCGTTGAAGTGAATAGAAATGGCAGGCATGGTAGTGTAGCGGTTAGTATAAGGCTTTACAGCGCCAGGGACCTGGGTTCAATTCTGGCCACTGTCTGTAAGGAGTTTGTATGTTCTCCCCATGTCTGCGTGGGTTTTCTCCTCCGGGTGCTCCGGTTTCCTCCCACATTCCAAAGACGTACAGGTTAGGAAGTTGTGGGCATGCTATGTTGGCGCCAGGAGCGTGGCGACACTTGCGGGCTGCCACCAGAACACTCTATGCAAAAGATGCATTTCACTGTGTGTTTCGATGTACATGTGACTAATAAAGATCTTATCTTGATAAGGCATCTTTATATAATGTTACTACCTAGGTCTAATGCTATCCCCAGGGAATGAGAATGATTTGTTTCCATTGGCTCTGTTGGTTCTGAGATGATTAATGAAACACATGTGGGACCCGCAGACTTTATGACAGATGGGGTCGGAGATACCTGATGGAGCATGCAGGTGAGTTGTTAGTTTCTGAGATGATGCACTCCTTCCATCATTTATGCAGGGCATCCATATGTTCTTCATACATGGACTCAACATTCTCATTTCCTTCTCTGCATTGAATGGTCATTGGCCAGGGATTCCCTGGAGTCAACAGGCTTGTTGCATGTTCTCAAGGAGGCATTGAATACACCCTTGAATATTTTCCTCCATACAGTTGGTACTCTTCCCATCACAAAGCTTGGAATAGAGTGTCTTTTTTAGGCATGCAAATGATGTGGCCTGCCCAATGTAACTGATTGAGCGTGACTAGAGCCTCAAAGGAGGGAGCAGGAATTGACATTGGTTTGCTATAGATTTGGAAGACTTTACATTGACAATTTTGATCATATCTCTACTGTAGGTAATCCAAATCTCATATAAATTGGTAAATTAGTTTATTATTGTCACATGTACTGAGGTACAGTGAAGAACTTGTCTTGCATACTGTCCATACAGATCAATTCATTACAACAGTACATTGAGGTAGAACAAGGTAAAACAATAACAGAGTGCAGAATGAAGTGTTACAGTACAGAGAAAGTGCAGTGCAGGTACAAGGTAGATTATGAGGTCAAGAGTCCATCTCATCATACTAGGGATCCATTCGATAGTCTTATATAGAAGCTGTCCTTGAGCTTTTGTATCTTCTGCCCAATTGGATGTGGTAAAAGAGAATGTCTGGGGAGGGTGGGATTTTTGATTATGCTGGCTGCTTTACCAAGGCAGTGAAAAGTGTGGACAGTGTCCATGGAGGGGATTCTGGTTTCCCTGATGTGCTGAGCTGTGTCCACAACTCTCTGCAGTTTCTTGTGGTCATGGGCAGAGCAGTTGCCATACCAAGCTGTGATGCATCTGGATAGGATGCTTTCTATGGTGCATTGGTGAGGGTCAAAGGGGACATGCCAACTTTGTTTAACCTCCTGAGGAAGTAGAGGCGCTGGTGAGCTTTCTTGGCTGTGGCCTCAATGTAGTTGGACCAGGACAGGCTATTGGTGATGTTCGCTCCTAGGAACTCGAAACTCTCAACCTCTCGGCCGCAGCACCATTGATATAAACAAGGGCATATTCACTGCCCCCCTTCCTGAAGTTAATGACCAGCTCTTTTGTTTTGCTGACATTGAGGGAAAGGTTGTTGTCATGACACCATGTCACTAGGCTCTCTATCTCCCTCTTGTACTCCGACTCATCATTATTTGAGATATGGCCCACTACAGTGGTATCATGTGCAGACTTGTAGATGGAGTTGGAGCAGAATCTGGCTACGCAGTCATGAGTGTATAGGGAGTAGAGTAGGGGGCTGAGGACGCAGCCTTGTGAGCCACCAGTGTTGAGAATAATGGTGATGGACGTATTGCTGCCTATCCTTACTGATTGCAGTCTGTTGGTTAGGGGGGGGCCCTTTGTGCCAAGTTTGATCTTGATCCTCATACATCTGTCTCCTTGATTGTTGTGCTGGTGTAGTTAGCCCACTATGTCCATGTCGACCATCTATAGAGTCATAGAGTCATACAACATGGAAACAAGCTTTTTGGCCCAACTTGTACATGCTAACCAAGATCTCTATCCATGCTAGCCCCATTTGCCATTTGGCCCATATCCTTCTAAACCTTTTCCATCCATGTACATGATGAAAAGTCTTTTAGACATCGTAATTGTACTTGCCTCTGCAGCTCCTTCTGGCAACATGTTCCATTCACTCACCACCCTAAGTGTGAAAAGGTTGCCCTGCAGGTTCCTTTTAATTCTTTCCACTCTCACCTTAAATCTATGTCCTCTAGTTTTATACACCCCTATCCTGGGAAAATGACTGTGACCATCCACTTTATCTACGCCTCTCATGATTTTATATACCCCTATAAGGTCACTGCTCAGCCTCCTATGCTGTAGGGGACAAAAGTCCCATCTAACCTTTCCAGATTAGCCTACCATGAGGAACCTTGCCAAAGGCTTTGTGGACAACTTCTACCATCCTGCCCTTGTCAATCTTTTTTGTTACCTCCTCAAAAAAGCTCAATCAAATTTGTGAGACTCGATTTCCCACCCACAAAGCCATGCTGACTATGCTTGATCAGTCTTTGCCTTTCTAAATGCTGTTAAATTCTATCTCTCAGAATCCCCGTCAATAACTTTCCCACCACTGATGTTAGGCTCATCAGCCTGTAGTTCCCTGGCTTGTGCTTGCAGCATTTCTTAAATAGAAGCATAACATTAGTCGCCCTCCAGTCTTCTCATATTAATCCTATTTTCCAGTTCTTGGCCCATAGCTTTTTATGACTTAGTTTGGATAATCTTCTTATCCAGTCCTGTTCTGTTTAGGCCTACATCTTATTAAATAGATACAGTATATGGCGATCAAAAGACTTCACCAGGTCACTAAGTAATCAACCATGTCAATATATATGTGCCTAAGGCATGCGCAAGAATTCCAGTTTGATTCAGCATCAATAGACTATTGTCATGTGTTATGGATGATACAATGGAAAAGATCTCAAAAACAAGCATGTGACATCCAATGGTGTCAATAAAACCTTTGGTCAAATGTAATTAACTATTATTCTAAGATAAATATTTTTTAAAAATTATATCAATGCTTTTTATTGCGTTTGAAAAAGAATAAAAAGCAATATTCATATCACTAAATGCCTTGTTTGGTGATATTGTTTCTTAGAGTAGTCTTGTCCTAGAAGTTTATTTGTATAAACACAATTTAGGGTGGAAATGAAGATCTTTGAGGTACTCGTTGTTTGACATATCAGTTCTCTTTTGTAGTGAACTTCAGCATCTTGGTTGGTGTGGGTGAGAGCTAGAAAATACTTTATGAAAGATATATAGAAGTATTTGTGACTATTCTGTTAAATTAGTTAGTTTTTGGATGGAATTGTGGTTAAATACTTCACATTAAGCTTGATTTTGTCAAACATCTGAAGCACTACTGTTCTGTCATGATTTGTACATTCATGTTTGAAGAAGGCAAGAGGAAAGAAATGATGACACCTGTATTAAGCAGTGAAAAGACTATCTACATAACAAAAGCTCACTGGGGATTTGTGCATTTGTTGTATTAAAGTGGGGGATCACAGCAATGTGGTCACAGGCCATTTGTGTTCCATTCAGACTTTGTTATTCTCTGTGTGAAGTCCGATTGTGATTTCCTCTCTTTTGTGAAAAATGACTGGTTTCCTTTTCCTGCTGCTAAGTGCATCATTTTCTTAACTTTCTCTACACTTACCCTCTTGCTAATGTGTTGTATAGCTTACAATTTTCTCCTGACACTCAGCACTTTCGATTTATAACATTTGTGGCTTTTTGTTAGACATTTGTCAGCAATTGTGTTTTTTATTGTTGTTTTTGTATTTTCACCCTTGACAAATTAAGATGTTTGCACAAACTCAACATCTGGAGAAAGTAAGTGAAACTTCTTTTATTTTAAACTTAGGATAAAATTATAAGAAATACATAATTGTTTTATATTCTGCAATTTTCCAACCTTTCATCAGTTTATATTTGACAAGAGATATTATTGAAAATTAGGTAAGGTAAAGTGGTGATAAATAGATACATAGGGCATTGAAGTATGAAATACTGAGTGAATCCAAAGTGACAGTAGGAGTTGGTCTGCGTATTCAGAATATTTGTTTTGAACAGCCCCCTGACTACTACATTCTAAATGTTCATGGAATTCCTGTGTATATCAACAATTACTTTTTGTTAATTTGATGTACACATGAAAAGTAAAAACACTATTCAATTTCTAATTTAATACTAATATTTTAGAAATGTTATTTGATGAGAAGCTTGCACTACAGAGACCATGGCTGAAAGATACTCTTAATACTCAACAACTGAGGCTTTTTTTTTGTTTCTCAAGGACGTAGATTTTAAACATCATGTAAGTATGATCAGGTGGCATACAACACAAAGTGCAATATAAGAAACAAATTTATACCCGACTACGTTCTTGAAGAAATTGCAAGCTTTTTTCCCCTTATAAATGGATAATATACCTCTGTTCTATTGGTTATGCACTAACTTTGTTACATTTCTCTTGCATTAAATTCTGACCTCTGCCAGTTGATATTTTTGGCATTGGGGAGGGGTCCATGTAAAGCAATTTTGGCCAATAAATGGGTGATCAATATTTCCATTGAAGCAGATGACAGTTGGTGTCCTAAACTGTATCCTCACTGTAATTTTAAGATGCAAATGACACATACTGCCCATTTGTTCCAAGCATTGGATAGTCTAATTAATAATACTTAGTGGAGGAAGCTTGGGAGTTGTTTTTATTTGTGGAGCCAAGAGGTGCAGAAGTCTCATCATTTGTTGTAAATCAAAAAAAACTGCAGTGGTTGGAAAGTGGAAATAAAAACAGAAAATACTGGAAACTCTCAACATCTGTGGAAATGGAAATAGTTGGATGATGAAAGAAAAGTCACTTATGAACCAGCTGAAGATGTTATATTTGATCTCAAATGTAATGCTCTTGGACGTTTTCCTGTATATGTATACAGTATACTGGAAAAGTTGACCCTTTTAAAGGGAATGAATATTTCACATTGATAATGGAGCAAGGCAACCAAATAAAGTAAACCAAAATTCTCCAATAGATTTTTTGTAACAAACAAATGATAGACTCTAAGAGTCTTGGAATGAAATTGGGTTTAGTAATGGCTGTATATTGAATGCTGAAAGAGCCCCTAAGAGTTCAGGAAGCAAGCTGTGCTGTACATACATGCCTGTTTCTGATGGAACTGCATTAGATGTCATATTTATAAAGTGGTTATTTGGTGTGATTCTAATGTCTGCTATCTGCATGCAGGGCATAATGTCATACATTGTACAAAGGCGATTTGCCATTGTGAGCTACACAATCTAGCCTGCACCCTCAACCTGACACCATTGACAAACAAAGCAGCAGGAAAGATTCCTATTGGCGCTATTTCAGAAGGTTTTTAATACTGGCCATGCAGTATCAGTGGGGAGAGAAATGGCTAACACTTTGGGTTGACTTTTCATCAGAACTAGGAGAAATTAGAAATCAAATATGTATTAAGTTGCAGAGAAAGGAGAAAGGCGGAGGGAAATGAACACCTGTGATAGGATAGAGCTCTAATGAGACTGAATGACACAAGTAGTTGTGGTACCAGTTGAGAGAGGATAGTGAAGGTTTGTTAACTGCCGCTTTCTAGCTGTAGGAGATGAAAGGAAACAGAGAAAGAGAGAGAAAAAACAATTCTTGAACTGTGAGATGGAAAAAAACTGCAGATGCTGGAAATCTGAAATAAAAGGGAATGGTGGAAATAACCAGCAGATCAGACTGTAAAGAGATAAAAACAGAATTAACATTACACATCAATAACCTTTCCTCAAAGTTGGCATGTTCTAATACAAAATAGGAAGGCTTGTCATAAATTGTTGAAGTTAATATTGAGGGCCATAATATGTTTTGTCAGAGGGGAGATGTGGTTCCTCTAGCTTAAATTGGATTTTGTTGAAATAGAAAAAAGGCCAAAGACGGAGAGGGATGGAGAACTAAAGTGACAGGCTACTGGAAGCTCAGATCGCTTATGTATATTGAATGGAGATATTCTGCAAAGCAGGCACCGAATCTATGTTTGGTTTCTCTAAAGTAAAAGAGACCACATTGCGATCTCTAAATCCAGTACACTGAATTGCTAGAAGTGCAAGTGAAGCATTGCTTTGTCTGGCAGGAGTTTTTGGGTGGCTGGATCGTGGGAAGAGAAGGGTAGGTATTGCATCTCCTGCCGTTGAATGGGAAAATGCAACGAGAAGTGTGATAAGTATTGTTGGAGATGGAGGAGTGAACCAGAGAATAATAGAGGGAATGTTCCTTTTGGAATGCTGAAAGGAGAGGGAAGGAAAAGATTTGCCTGGTGGTACCATCACATTGAAGGTAGCAGAAATTCAGAGGCTGATGGAATGGAAGATAAGGACAAGGAGAAACATGTCCTTTCTCTGGGTAAGTGGAGAGAGGGAGAGAGGCAGAAGTATTGAAATTGGATCAGCTGTGGTTGAGAGCCCTGCCAAGTATGATAAAAGGGAAACCATGGTTAAGGAAAAAGGAGGACCTCCTCAGAAGCTTGGTGTGGGAAAGGTCATCATTGGAACAGATATGGCAGAGACGAAGAATGGAATAGAGCCCCTGCAGGTGTAAAGCTGTGTGTTCAAGGTAGTTGTAGGAATCTATGGGTATGTAATGGAGTTTGGTGTCTAAGCTATCTCTTGATGTGGAGATTGAAGGTCAAGAGAGGGAAGAGCAGATCTAGTCCAGCTAAAAGTGAGAGCAGCAAGGTAATGAAACTTTCAAGTACTCTATGAGAGAAGGAAGAAACACCATTAGAGTCGTGTATGTAACTGGGAAAAATGGTGAGATAGGGGGCTGAAGTAGGTCTGAAACAGGACTGTTCCACATATCCCACATGGAAACAGACATGGCTTCAAGCCATGTTGGCTCCCATATCTACACCTTTGATTTGGAGGAAATGAATGGAGTCAAAGAAGGAACTGTTCAATACAACAATGAATTCAGTCAGGTGAAGTAGGGTGATGAAGGAAGGTGACTGTCTGGACCTCTGTTCAAGCAAGAATCAAAGGGCCCTCAGGTCATTCTGGAGTAGGATGGCATGCAGAGAAATTGAATGGACATCCTTGATGAAAATGAGCTGGTTGAGATCAGAAGATGGGATCCTGCCAAAGCAGTGAGGGCATCACAAATGTAATTGTGAAGAATTGACAAGAGGAGAACAAAACGAGTCAGGCTAGGAAGAAATAAGTTCTGCAGGACAAGAACAGGTTGAAAAATTTGGTCTGTCAAGGTAGCTCTGCTGGTGGACCTTAGGAGGAGGTAAAAGAAGGAAAATATAAGGCTATGGGTGGTGGACGGAAGATTGCCAGAGGAAATTAGGTTACTATCGAGGAGATATTGGGCTGATGCTCTGTGTTGAGATCTTGGCCCAGACACAGATATAAGGAGGCATTAGAGCGCTGGTTTTCAGCCTCTGAGGCAGAGATCAGTTTGCCAAACATATTTGTCTCTAGATTTGAGAACAGTGTTGAGGCCGTCATTTGTGAGTGTAGTACTTACAGGTTCAGAGTGGTGTAAATTAAAGCATGTAGGGCCATGCAAAGACTGATGTGGCCAACACCATGTTAGCAATTAACAATGAATAGATGAATTGAGAGTTGGAGGCCCAAAGGTGGGTACAAGTGGGTTGGAAATTCCAAAGACTGGCAAAAGGGTCTATTATAGGGGGGTGAAGACAAAGTATTAGCACAGAGATGAAGAAGAGCTCAAATGATTGAGATAAGGATTTGGGGATAAAGCTGAGGCCTCTGCTGAGATCAGAATCATGCAGGATCAGAGAGGGGAAGATGAGAAAGAATAATGAAAACATGGCAAAAGGTAAGATTTGGAGGGAGGGATGGGGTAAGAAGAAAGTGAAAGTAAGAAGATTCAGTGGAGTTTTATAATGTATTGACAATTCCCATCTTTGATGCCTGAATTGAAGAACAAAAGGAGTTTTTAGTTGAAGCACTGAATATGGTGAAGGATGAAGTAGTACTGCTAATCAGGATACTTTGTGTTAGAGTGAGTGGTGATGTTGGAGAGACAGGTTAAGAGCATGCATGTGCCAATGCATAGCATTAAATGTGAATCTTAAGATGTGACGAGATCAGTGATGCAGGAAACAATGAATATCTTGAATGTACTTTAATCGTGGAGGAATCTGAATGTGAAGGGTGTAATTTCAACTCAAATTTATCTGGAACAATGAGATTTGGAGACATTTTTATTTACAGATTGTTCCTGGTTTAATTCTTCTGACTCATTCTGCTACTCTGTCAAATTTGCATGTTTTCCACAGTTGTTTAAAGTTTTCAGTGGTATACAGGCAGCGTGCAGCTAGTGCTAAAGTATTGAGTTACTGACTTAAAAGCTTTGCCCAGACCAGTTTCATCAGAATCAGGTTTATTATCACTGACATATGTTCATGAAATTTGTTGTTTTGTGGCAGCAGTACAGTGCAAGACCTAAAAATTACTCTAAGTTACTAAATAAATAAATAGTGCAAAAGAGGAATAACAAGGTAGTGTTCATGGTTCATGGACTGTTCAGAAATCTGATGGCAGAGGGGAAGAAGCTGTTCCTAAAACATTTAGTATGGATCTTCAGGCTCCTGTACCTCCTCCCTAATGGTAGTAAGAGGGTATGTCCCATTTGGTGAGGGTCCTTAATGATGGATCCTGCCTTCTGAGGCACCACCTCTTGAAGATGTCCTCAGTGGCAGGGAGGGTTGTGCCTGTGATGAGCTGGCTGAGTCTACAACCCTCTGCATCCACTTTTGATCCTGTGCATTGAAGGCCTCCATACCAGACGTTGATTCAACCAGTCAGAATGCTCTCCACCATACATCTGTAGAAATTTGCAAGAGTCTTTGGTGACATACCAAATCTCCTCAAACTCCTAATAAAGTAGAGCTGCTGGCATGCCTTCTCATGATTGCATCAGTGTGTTGGGCCCAAGATAGATCCACTGAGATGTTGATGCCCAGGAACCTGAAGCTGCTCCCCTTTCCACTGGTGACCTCTCAATGAAGACTGGTGTATGTTCTCCCGACTTCCCTTCTTGAAGTTACAATCAATTCATTGGTCTTGCTGACGTTGAGTGCGAGGTTATTGTTGCAACACCACTCAACCAGTTGATCTATCTCACTCCTGTATGCCTCCTCATCGTCATCTGAGATTCTGCCAACAACAGTGGTGTCATCGATGAATTTATAGATAGTGTTTGATCTGTGCTTAGCCACACAGTCATGAGTATAGAGAGAGTAGAGCAGTGGGCTAAGCACGCATCTTTGAGGTGCACCTGTGTTGATTGTCAGTGAGGAGGAGATGTTACTACCGATCCGCACTAACCGTGATCTCCCAATAAGGAAGTCAAGGAGCCAGTTGCAAAGGGAGGTACAGAGGCCCAGGTTTTGAAGCTTGTTGATTAGTACTGAGGGCATAATGGTGTTGAACACTGAGCTGTAATTGATAAACAGATAAGATAATTTGTTTATTTTGTCACATGTACATCGAAACACACAGTGAAATGCATCTTTTTGCATTACTGAGAATGTTCTGCGGGTAGCCCACAAGTGTTGCCACTCTTCCGGCGCCAACATAGCATGCCCACAGCTCCTAACCTGCACACCTTTGGAATGTAGGAGGAAACCGAAGCATCCAGAGGAAACACACACGATCATGGGGAGAACATACAAACTCCTTACAGACAGCGATGGAATTGAACCCGGGTCTCTGGCACTGCAATAGCGTTATGCTAACTGCTACACTACCGTGCCACCGTATGTTTTGCTGTTGTCCAGGTATTCCAAATCTGAGTGGAGAGCCGGGTGAGATTGCAATCCGCTGTAGACCTGTTGTGGCGGTAGGCAAATTACAGCGGGTCCAGGTCCTTGCTCAGGCAGAAGTTAATTCTAGCCATGACCAACCTCTCAAAGCACTTCATCACAGTAGATGTGAGTGCTACTGGGCGACTGTCGTTGAGGCAGCTCACCTGCTCTTCTGGGCACCGGTATGATTGATACCATTTTGAAGCAGGTGGGAACCTCTGACTGCAGTACTGAGAGCTTGAAGATGTCCTTGAACACTCCAGCCAGTTAATCGGCACAGATCTTCAGTACCCTAGCCAGGTACACCATCAGGGCCTGACGCCTTGCGAGGGTTCACCTCTTGAAGGCTGTTCTGACATTGACTTCCGATACAGAGATCACAGGGTTGCCAGATGCTGTGGGAATTTGCATAGGTGTAGTGTTATTCTTCCTTTCAAGCATGCATAAAAGGTGTTGAGCTCATCAGAGATTGAAGTATTGCTGCCATTTATGCTGTTAGTTTTCACCTTATAGTGTCACAAACCAGCAACAAAAGAAACACACTGAGCAGGATTCAGTGTTAAAAACTATTTTATTAATCACTACTATTGATAATACGTAAAATAAAAGTAAAAAATGTTAGTATGTTAGAATTCAAGAATGTTAAACCTCGAACGTTAACCCCAAAACTAAACTCTTCGTGTGTGTGTGTGACAAAGTCCAAAACTCCCAGTTCCTGAATGGTTCTTAAAGTTCAGTTCCGCAAGCCATAAGGTGAAACATGAGCAAGGGCTTCTTCAACAACCACCGTTGTCTGAAGATAAGATGTAGATGTAGAAAACATAGAGAGAGTACTACGAAATCCAAATGTTCCACGATGGAACCCAAACGACACTTCAGTGTTTACTCGGTAGTGACTTCCTCACCCGAAAAGCATCCGAACCGGTGGTCGTCCACACACAAATACCTGTTTCCTTCTACAGGTCAGCAACAAAGTGAACTCCACCGGATTACTTCAACCTTCCATACATGGATTTCAGTGGCAAACACAGTTATTGTTTCTCATCCATCGATAGAGAAAACAAGCAGGCTGGTGTCTCTCTCCCTTCTCTCTCTCTCTTCTTCTTCTTCTTCTTACTTCTTCAACAACGTCATTACGTCCTTTATCTTCTATTGACGTAAGCACGCCCCACACACACATACACACACCCTCACCCCGAAAAGCATCCGAACCGTGGTCGTCCACACACAAATACCTGTTTCCTTCTACAGGTCAGCAACAAAGTGAACTCCACCGGATTACTTCCAACTTCCATACATGGATTTCAGTGGCAAACACAGTTATTGTTTCTCATCCATCGATAGAGAAACCAAGCAGGCTGGTGTCCTCTCTCCCTTCTCTCTCTCTCTTCTTCTTCTTCTTCTTACTTCTTCAACAACGTCATTACGTCCTTTATCTTCTATGACGTAAGCACGCCTCACCCACACATACACACACACTCTCTATCTTAAGGGACTTTCACTGAGTCCATAACAATAGGAAGTAATCGCATGAAAACCCTGCCACAGTTGTTGTGCATCAGATCGTGTCTCTAACTTCACACAGAACTGCCTTTTCACTCTCACAATGACCTTCCACAGGTCATACCTGGATTTCTTATACGGTTACTGGATCACTGATCTTGAACACCACAGATCTAGCCCTCAGCAGGCTACGAATCTTCTGGTTCATCCAGGGCTTCTGAGTTGGGAAGACTCGGAATGTTCTCGACGGCAGACACTCATCCACACAGTTCTTGATGAGTCAGTGACGGCGGTGGCGTATTCATTCAGATCTGAAGATGAATCCCTGAATATTATCCCTGGACATTTCCTCTTTGGATCGAGCATTTCTGGGAGAATGAAGAAATTGGAGAATTCAATGGTCATACTGTCAGGTTGTAAAGTATGCATGTGAAGTATAAGGTGCTGTTCTCCCTCTGTCCCTTTCTCTCTCCTCCTGGGCTCAATGTGTTTTATTCTGTTCAAGGTTTTGCTTAAACCCTACATGTACTCATTTGATTGCTGCGTTTGGCTGCTTCGACACAGCCAATCTTTCCCACGACAAAGACATCACTGGAAAGGCCTGTGACATTATGTTGCTCTTGCTTGAAACAAGCTTCTCCATTCTCTCTGCATGCAATGTGGAGCTGGGATGCCTTCGGTCCTTTGAACATTATTGCTGCTGCTCCAATAGTAACCTATTCATGTACAACCTTTGCAGAGCAGCATTTACACCAACTGTGCAGGTTTTGGACAATTCTGAGCCTCCAATGCTTACTTTCTACTGTTCCACTACCCCTGCCTCCACTACTTGCTCTTGTTCTCTTGCAGCAGATGGCACCAGGTGAAGTGGAACCATCTTTCTCTTGCTGGACCCATAAAGTTCTGAATATCTAAGCTAATGCAATTTAGGTATGAGTCCTATGACAGCGCGCTCTGAGAGTGAATGACCTCCATTTCTGAGGAGAAGTCATTACCAATTTGCTGCATGCCCTGGAGAACCGGTAAAAGCCTTGTAAGATATTAAAGACATAATTAAAATTGTCAACATAAGAATGTTTAAGATTATCATTACAGGCATGAGCATTTTTCCACCTGTTGCTGACTTCAAATCCACACAAGTGAGTACTTATGCAGGATGGCTGGATGAGAGCATAGAATTATACAGCATGGAAAAAGGTCCTTCAGCCCCACTCATCCATGCTGACCAAGATGTTTATCCGAGCTAGTCCCACTTGCCTACATTTGGCCTATATTCCTTGAAATCTTTTCTATCCATGTACCTGTCTAAATGTCTTTTAAACATTGTAATTGTACCTGTGTCTACAGCATCCCCTGGCAGCTTGTTCCATATACCCACCACCCTCTGTGTGGTTAAACATTCCCCTCAGGTCCCTTTTAAAATCTTCCCCCTCTCAGCTTAAATCTATATACTCCAGTCTTAGACTCCCTAACCTGAGAAGAAGACTATGACCATCCACCTTACCTACACCCCTCATGATTTTATGTACCTTTATAAGGTCACCCCTCAGCCTCCTACAGGGTAAAAGCTCCCAGCCTATCTAGCCTCTCCTTGGAACTCAAGCCTTCCAGTCCTGGTAACATCTTTGTGAATCTTTTCTGCACCCATTCATTTTAATGACATCCTTACTGTAGCTAGGCAACCAGAAGTGAGTGTAATACTCCCAAGTGTGGCCTTACCAATGAGTTGTGCATTTGCAACATGATGTCCCAACTCCAGCCCCAACCGATGAAGGCAAGCATGTCAAATGCCTTTTTCACCACCCTGTTTACCTGTGTTGTCACTTTCAGGGAACTATGTACCCTAGGTCTCCTTGTTCTACAAAAATCTCCAAGGCCTTACTGTTTACTGTGTAAGTCCTACTCTGGTTTAACTGACCAAAGTGCAATACCTCGCATTTGTCCAAGTTAAATTCCATCTGTCATTCGTTGGCCCGCTTCCCCAGTTCATCTAGATCCTGTTGTAATCTTAGATAATCTTCTTCACTGTCCACTACACCACTAGTTTTGGTGTCATCCACAAACTTACTATGTTAATGACATTCTCATCCAAATCATTAATATAGATGACAAACAGCAGCGGACCCAGCACTTATCCCTGTGGCCCACCACTGGTCACAGGCCTCCAATCTGAATAACAACCCTCCACTATAACCCTGTGTTTCCTTCCACCATGGCAATTTTGTATCCAATTGGCTAGCTCCTCTGGATCTTTTGTCATCTAACCTTCCAGACTAGCCTACCATGCAGGACCTTGTCAAAGGCCTTGCTAAAGTCCACATCAACAACATCTACTGTCCTGCCCTCATCAATCTTCTTCATTACCATCTCAAAGGTACTACCTTTGTACGTTCTCCCCGTGTCTGTGTGGGTTTCCTCTGGGTGTTCCGGTTTCCTCCCACATTCCAAAGATGCACAGGTTAGGAAGTTATGGGCATGCTATGTTGGCGCCGGAAGCATGGCGACACTTGCGGGCTGCCCCCCAAAATCACTACGCAAAAGATGTATTTCACTGTGTGTTTCGATGTACATGTGACTAATAAAGATCTTATCTATCTTATCTATAAAACACCATCAAATTGGTGAGGCATGATTTCCCATGCAGAAAACCATGCTGATTATCACTTATCAGTCCCTGTCTTTCCAAATACTAGTAGATCCTGTCCATTGGGATCCCCTCCAGTAACTTGTTCACCACTGATGTTGGGGTCACAGGCCTGTAGTTTCCCTGGCTTGTCCTTGCAGGCCTTCTTAAATAAAGGTACAAAATTCGCCATCCTTCAGTTTTCCATTAACTTACCCATGGGTAAAGGTGATGTAAATATTTCTGCCAGGGCCCCTTTGATTTCTTCTCTAGTTTCCTGCAATGTTATAGGTTACATTTGATCAGACCTCAGGGACCTATCCACCTTAATATGCCTTAAGATTGCCAGCACTTCCTCTGTTATAGTGTGGATGGGTTACAACATATCACTACTTATTTCCCTTAATTCCTTAACTTCCATGCCCTTCTCCACTGTAAATACAGATGAGAAGTATTCATTTAATACCTCTCCCATTTCCTGTGGCTCCACACATAGATGACCACATAGCTCCTTAAGGGGATGCATTATTTCCCTAGTTACCCTTTTGCTCTTAATATACTGAAAGGATCTCTTATGATTCTCCTTTACCTTATGTGCCAAAGCTATCTCATGTACTCTTTTTGCCCTCCTGATTTCCCTCTTAATTTCTTTTACTCCTCAGGGATTCATTTGATCCCAGCTGCCTATACCTGACATATGCCTCCTTTTCCCTGACCAGTGCCTCAATATCCGTAATCAGCCAGGGTTCCCTAATCCTGACAGCCTTGCCCTTCACTCCAACAGGAACATTTTTGTTGGGGGCTAAGGACAGGTTTGCTGATGTACCAAGACTGACCCAAGGTTCAGTGACTTTTCAAAGTACGTCACATTGCTGTCTGTAAAGCACTGCATGGTTTTCGTATTTCTAACTGAGAGTAAGAAGAACTCTCCCATCTCACTTTTAAAAGCCTCCCACTTGACAGACAACCTGCAAACAGCCTCTCCCATCAGCCTTCGCAAGTTCTGTCTAATGCCTTCAAAATATGCCTTGCTCCAATTCAGGATTTTATTTGTGGACCAGTGAATTCAGAATGAATTCATATTGCCAGGTGGCTGTGAAACCCCCTCACCCTACCTCCGATTGCTGCGCATTTTGTCATGCTGGATGTTTCCACAGCAGCGTCTTCTGAAAATGTGTGCTCTGAGAATGCAGGAGGTTCTTTGGTTCTTTTCCTCTCTGTGGTGTTTTGTAGACTCTATGATGAAGACGGAATGAAGAGACCGATGGCCGGGAGTAATGGCCAATGCTGAACAGATCAATGGAAAACTAGTTAATAGTGAGTCTGAGAAATAGTATTGTATAAAGATGAAAGTTGAATGCAGCTTATTGCTGGGAAAATGAGGATGTGGAGAACTATATGGATAGAGAGAGATTTATGCACCTGGAATGCACATCTGAATGTAGGTCAGTGTATCACTGCATACTTTTCCTGACCTGATGAGGTCTTGAAACTAGTTGTGGCACCGAATCCAGAAACAGAGACCAACAGTTCTTCTCACTTCCATCACAACTGCAAGTCCTACCATCCTTGTCTTGACGAAAGAGTTCTTCCTACTCTCAGTTGGGAATATGAAAACCATGCAGTGCTTTAGAGACCCCACCATGACTTATTTACTTTGAGGAATCACTGAATCTTGGGTCAGTCTTGGTACGTTAGCAATCCTTTCCTTAGCCCCAACAAAAATGTTGCAGCAAGTATCTGCTGCCCACTTGTGCCAAAACTTTATCTCCAACCTCCGCCCCACTATCTGCTCCTCTGTACAGGAAGTTTAAATTCAGTCCAAAATTGCTGACTTCCTATTACTACTCCAACAAAAGAGTTCCAATTTTTGGGGTCTATTATATGCTTAACGCATATTTTAACAGTTCTCCGTACCTTTTGTGACTTGACTGTGGCCTTTCCTTAATGTTTGCTCCAAAATCTTTAGTTAGGTCAATAGCTAGTCTCTCATCTTCTCTCATTCACTAAGAAACGGGAGGATAGTTGTTTATTTAAACTAACAATAAAGGCGATAACAATAAACAACAAAAACACTTAAAGAAAGGTCAACTTGTATTTATTCACTGTGTACTTATTTTACAAAGGCAGTTTCTTGCAAGTTATAAAACAATATACAAAACACAGGGAAACATGTTACTGGTTCTTAATGAGTGCACTCTTACTATTACACTAGTTGCAATATTACAGCTTGGTCCTTACCTAATTTCATTCAATGGTTTGAACACTTAGATTTACTTTCTGTCTTTCTGTGCTGCCTAATACATAGTTGACAGCAACTAAATATTGGCTTCACGTCTTGATGGATTCATTGTCTACTATTGATGTAAATCCACCTTGGTTGCTATTATCCCATTAATCTTATAATCCTCATGCTTATTTTGTATCTTTAATGTCCAACTTTACACTTACCTAGATTAAGTTGCAACTGTCAATTGACCACCCATCTCTCCAAGCAGGACAAGACCCAGCTTGATTGTGATTCCCACCACTGTTAAATAGTCTACTATCTATAGTGTTTTTGACTTAAACATTGGAATGACAATTGGAAACAAGGTGACAAAAGACTGCTGGGTCCTTTGGAATCATAACCAGTTGGTACCATTGGGGAAATGGGGAAAAAGGTCTAGGAAACAAACAAAACAGATAAAGACTACATCAATGAATCATGATTTTTCATATTAATCAAATGCCCCTCTAATAAGAAATCTTTTACAATTGCATTATCAGCTGTGACTCACATCCATCATCCTGTCTGTTTAGAAATCTTAGAGTTGCTTTGGTTCATCAGCCCTAAGGTATGGACTAAATCTCTCAGATTGCTTGTAAAGATTTGCAAATATTTTGCTTCTTCATTGCACGTTGGACACTGATAACAGGTGTGAGTCGTCTGAAAAGAAAATTATCTCCTTGACACCTTTCATTGTGTCTGTAAACCACAAGTATTTCACCTGGGGTGGATTCCATCTTGTTCTATCTTGGCCCAGGTGTAAACGTTTTGTAGCTGCAAACACTAAAAAGAATGTAGTCAAAAGTAATATCACGTTCAGCAATAAAATATTCTCTGTGTTAGTTTTAACAGAGAATTTGATCTGAATCGAACAAGAATAGTAGAAAGCCTTAAAAACAAAATCTTGCCACTATTCTGAAACTTGCCCATGGCTGTAAATAAACTAAGGATGAAAGTTATATATTGATACTTACGGGGTTCTTGTATGATGCCTTGCCTAAGAATAACCAGAACTGGAAAGATAATCTAGAACTGCTTGTTATGTTGAGGTAAGTCATATGAAGCAAATTTCATATAAAAAAAATAAAGAAAAAATCAAGTTTTCATTGTTCTTGTGTAAGTATGAGGCCAACTCCTCAATATTTTTTTCAAGTTGCATAGAATACCAGCAACCAAACCTTCATGGTTCTTATTCTTGTGAAGCATTAGCATTCCTTTAATACATTTAAAGAACACTGTACCTTGTTATTAATACTGACTGTTTATATTGGTGGTCTCCAGAGGTTTTGTTGTTTAGCTCATTAGGTAAATCATGACTACTGTATTGCTGCTGAAATTTGGAACAGATTTGTGGGGCATTACGCCTGTGTGAAGCAGCTATCAGGAACTGGCCAGGAATTCCAAAAAATTGTCTGATCCAATATCTTCCTATGTGACTTTTGGACTTTACGTCATGTGTATTGGATTGGTGGTGCATAGCCCTATAAGATAACTGCTTTCTCACTCCATGTTTTCCCCGAGAAATGTGCAAAGTCGTATCTGCCCTGAAAGTACAAAGTGAGATTCTTAAAAATGTTTTGTGGCTGCAAAGATCTCAACTCATTGACAAAATGGCTGTCCACATAGAAAGTCACAGCAATTAATGCATACCTCATGTTTGCTTGATCTTCAATGTCTTCTAGATCCGACATGTAGCAAATTCAATATTTTCATCTTTATATTTAAAGCCTTTCATGACTTCATCATTTCTTATGGCAATGATCTCCTTCACCTTCCAAAAGTGAATGCCTTCAGCTCCAGCCTTGTGCACAATCTCCCTTCCTATTTCCTGATCACTGCCAGAAGGACCTTCAATTGTATAGGCTTAGATGCTGAAATTCGCTTACATTGAGAAATCTTGCCATTCTTCTGCCTGCTGCCCACAAAAAGAGCTAGCACAGCCCTCTTGCACTTTTTCAGGCCATTGGGATGTAAAAATGTTCTTCATACAATGTATGAAAGTTGCAAAGGAGTTCTGGAAAAAGGTAGGAAGGACAAAAACCTGGAACTGATTTAAGAAACATGAATTGTGATTTTTTGAAATCCTTTGATGAATTAAAATAAAAATTTCTCATCCAAATTTACTTTGTAATTCTTTAGACTAACCATGTTCAGCCTAAACCACTGAGTAAATGTACCACATCCACTTTCTTCTCAGATCCCATATTGCAGAAGCCAGCCTTCAGTCAATTTCATTCAATCCATCTGAGAATGTTGGATAAGGCAAAGGCCATGGGGTCAGGCACCATTCTGCCCATAGATTTGTGGTCCAGAGCTAGTCACATCCCTGTTCAAATATAGTTATAACATTGACATCTATCTGACAATGTGGAAGAGTGCATGACAGACCTGATGTGGGGAAGAGGTATCTCCTAACTTTTCAGAATAAGGAGTAGGCTGTTTAGAACTGAGATGAAGAGAAGTTTCGTCATTCAGAGGGTGGTGGACATGTGGAATTCTCTATCTCAAAAGTTGTAGTTGCTCAACATTGTATTCAATCAAAATTGAATTGCTTTACTATTGTCACATGTACCGAGGTACAGTGAGAAACTTGCCTTACATACTGTTGATACAGATCAATTCATTACACAGTGCATCGAGGTAGTACAAGGTAAAACAATAACAGAATGCAGAATAAAGTGTTACAGTTACAGAGAAAGTGCAGTGCAGGTAGACAATAAGGTGCAAGGTCATAACAAGGTAGATTGTGACGTCAAGAGTACATCTTATCGTACTAGGGAACTGTTCAATAGTCTTATAACAGCAGGATAGAAGCAGTCCTTGAGCCTTCAGGCTGCATATAGTAGGTAACTGGATTTCTAGACAATAAGGGAATTGTGGGATATAGGAATAGTGCCAGAAAATGGCATTCAGGTAGGAGATCAACCATGATCTTGATGGATGTCAGAGGAGACTCAAAAGCCCAGATGACCTTCTCCTGTTCCCATTTTTATGTTTTTTATGAAAGTAAAGCAGTCCATGTCTGCATGCAGCAAAACTTGGACATCATTCAGGCATGGACTGATAAGGGACAAGTAACATTCATGACATTGAAGTCCCAAATGGTGAACACCTATTTACCCATCTATTTATCCTTGACATTCAATGGCATTACCATTGCTGAATTCTCCATTAACATCCTGAGGTTGTCATTGAACAGGAGCTCATCTGGACCAGCCACATAAATGCTGTGGCTGCCATAGCAGGCAAGACAATAGATATAACATCAAGAGTAACTCACTTCCTCACACCCAAAAGCTTTACCATTAATTACAAGCTAAGGGCGGAATATTTTCCATTTGCCTGGATGAGTGCCGATTCAATAACATTCAAGAAGAGACCATACAACACAAGGCAGCTTCCTTGACTGACACACCATCCACCATCCACCAGCTACTTTGTGTATGACATACAAAATACACCAAAGCTACTCACCTTGATAGCACCTTCCATATTTGCAAACACTACCACCAAAAAGGACAATAGAAATAGGTGCATGGTCCAAATCTCACATATCTTTGGTTTGGAAATATATTGCTATTGCTTTATCAATGCTGGGTCTAAATTCTGGAGTCAGCTAGCCAGCAATGTTGTGAGAACATCTTCACCATGTTGAGTATAGTGGTTCAAGGCAAAGGCTTGGCACTGTCTACTTAAGGACAATTAGATTTGAGGAACAAACCCTGGCTTGCCAGTGATACTTCTTTCTGTATGGTGAATTTTTTTTCCAGCAGCCACAGAAATTTCCTATTATAAAAAATAGCATTTATAAGAATTGGGGTAATGTTTGAATGAATATGGTGGATACTGTTATATCAGTGAAAGATTTTGATACTATAAGTTTATTTTCACAAACATAATTTACGTTAAAAAATAATTCCTGCCTGTTAGATCTGGTTTAGACTGTCTGGAGTCTCATTAAGTCTTTTGAATTTATTGTGAAACATCTGATTGTTCCTTTCAATCTGCAGGCAGTTTCATTTACATTACACGTAACTCCAAAACAGCAGGGAATTTAAAATTGTTTTTAGTAGACTGACTGTTTGGTGGGAATAATTGATTTTAAATGTACCTCTTTGATTTAGACAGTAGGTCGATCTGGATGTTATTGATGGTTTGGAGCAGAAGATAAAACTACAGATTTTAAATTAAATTTGTTTGGAAATGAATGTTTTTGCTAGCATTCTTTGACACATGCTAATGCTGAATGTTTTCAGACATGCAGAGTATATATCATAACAATGTAGTAGGCATTTGCAAAGTGAACTCATCAGAGAGCTTTGAATATTTATCCTGAAATGGGGATTTCCATATATGATCCCTATTTGGGATCATGTATTGAAATAGAATCATTTTTACTATTGCTCAGTTGATGTCTTTATTTATTGTTGGTTTCTGTGTTTTTTTAAAGGTAAAATTTTGACTAGGAAATCTGACAATTGTTGTATATAAATTATGCATGTTGTAACTTTGTTGTTAATAGAGAGCTTTGGCAATCTGCAAGTCCAGTTGTTTTGCCAGAACAAAGTAGTGAATCTGTGGAATTCATTGCCACAGAGGGCAGTGGAGGCCAAGTCACTGGGCGTATTTAAAGGCAAAGATTGATAGGTTCCTGATTGGTAAAGAGGTTAAGGGCTACAGGGATAAGGTGGGAGAATAGGGTTTAAAAAAAATCAGCCATGATTGAATGGTGGAGCAGAGTTGATGGGCCAAATGGCCTAATTCTGCTCCTATCACTTATGGTCTTATGGTCTCTGTGTAACTGAATCATTACTTCCTCACTTTTTAATTCCAGATGTTTGATATATAGTTCATCATTCCATATGTTATTTTTGGTTGTATCTTTGTGCCTTCAACAATATCATTAATGGTGCGCGCATGAACCCTTAAATCTCTTTGTTTTTCTGCAGTTTGTAGTCTATCTCCATTAAGAGTATCTCAACTTATCTTTTGCAGATCTAAAGTAGATGGCCTAACATTAGTCCAAATTGAACTTTGGCTGCCTGCATTGAACTAATGCTTTGGTTCTACAAAGTTTTGGAGTTCCATATTCAGATTAAAACACCAAATATCAAGTAAGATTTTGACTTTGACGAGCATACACAGCAGATTCACAAGAATGATTATGAATTTATAGTACTGTTATGAAGATGGATTATTTAAATTTGGCTTTGAGCTTGGAAAGTTGAAGAGTGGTCTAATTAATATTTTTAAAATGATGAAGATATGTGATATAGTAGATACATAGATGGTGGTTCCTATGATGAAGCTACTCAGAATAAAAGAAAACTACTTTAAAATTTGAACTAGGCAATTTAGACATGAAATGAAGAAATATTTTTTCACATTAAGGTAGTTCCACCTACAGTTTTCATGGGCTTTTTGTTTGCTTTCAAAATGTAACCTTTTTAAAATGAAAATCAAATTATCTCACTGCATAATTCTGAATTTGTTCCAATTAATGACATTATTAGGATAAATGATTTGCATCAAACTTTGCTAACTGTTGGGTGGAGATAATAAGTTGGTTTCAAAATTATACCTTGCTCTGTTTTCCCTTCTGTCTCACTTTAATTGCTCCTGCACCCTTTGTTCCACCCCCTCAATTTAATTTTATTGTTAAAGTTGAAATCAAACAAACAAACTCAACAACTATATATTCAGTGCTCCTTAACTTTCTGTCTCTCCAAATGCAGACATCCACCCATTAACATTTGTCTTAAAGAAAGTCTGATTATATTCCAGTCCAAATTTAGCTCATGCAGTGACCCCTGTGGGAAATTATGTTAAATTCAATCTCAAACTTTTGCCATCCTGAATAAAATTTAAGAAAACAATAATTTATGGAAATGGCATTTCAGCTGAGAAGATTAATCATGATATTCTAACATAGGTAAAATTTGATTTACAAACTTTCATTAAATTTGACATTGGTAAAGCCAGTTACTCAAAAAAAGCCCAAAGGCATTTTCATCAATGCCGATGGCCAGATTCTTCAATATATAATTCACCAAAAAATAGCAGTTATGATGAGTTGCACAATGTCAGAAACTTAATCTTAAAAATACTTATCGCATTACTACCTAATGAGGTAACAATTACTCTAAGCACTAATAATGAGATTTCATTGTAAGGCTCCTCAAGCACAAAGCAAACCATATTTGGAGAAATAAATTTTAGTTGGAACTACCTTGAGAGAGAGGAAAATAGCTTTTATGCCCCAAACAAAAACAAGTGAAAAATTATTTTATTTAGTGCACTGATATTTGGTTTATATTGATGATACAGCTGCATAAATATGATATTAACTGGATCAGAATACAAACATCAAAATATAAAAATGAGTGGAATCTAACGATGGCCTTTCTATCAAATAAATGATTATTTATAGTTCCTAAGGGATAAGATTTCTGACGTTGCACATGTTCCTGGAAGTGCAATGTAGGCAAGAACTTGATCTTGTGAAGAACCATAGAAGTATTTTCATTGTGGAGGTTTAAAGCCTGACAAAAGAAGTTTAAATCTTCTAACTCAATGATGAAACCATTTTGCATATGCCCATATTTTAATTTACTGTAAAATTAACCTCGTTTGAAAGAAAAATTAGTCACATTAACATTTGTGTTAATTTAGTGGATAACATTGTAATTCAACGCAATTAACTATAACATTGCGTTAACTTTTGGATTGTTTCGATAAAGAATGTTTCTAGTTCGAAAATCATGATTACAGTTTTGAGTGCCACATCGTATGGTACAGTAACCCCAGACTCTTTCAAAGTTTAATTTTCTGTTATCATGGATTTATTCCGTGAATTGCATAGGGAAGAGGAAAAAGAAACACAATATGAAGTCGACATTAATTTTATTTTATATATTTAGTTTTGAAGAGGAAGGCGAAATCTGATTTCTTTTTAGCATTTCGGGCTATGTACTTTGCAATACAAGTTACCATCAATCCTTCATCGGCACCTTTAGGGGTGGGAGCCCGGAGGAATGCAATTAATATTGTTACATCTGT
The DNA here is from genome assembly GCF_009764475.1 of Pristis pectinata. Classification (NCBI taxonomy): domain Eukaryota; kingdom Metazoa; phylum Chordata; class Chondrichthyes; order Rhinopristiformes; family Pristidae; genus Pristis; species Pristis pectinata. Next base: position 77,453,369 of record NC_067411.1, read on the forward strand.
GTGAAATGAACTTCATTTGTAACTATGAATGAGACGAGTTTAACAAATAAGCCACACTGGTGTTTATATTTTACTACTCAAGAACACACATAGGCCAAATTGAGTAATTGTCCCAAAGATAACTTCGAGCAAGCTGAAAAGAAGATTTATGAAAATATGGAACCAACATTGGAATTCCATCCGCGTCAATTTCCACCGGACTTTCAAATCAGTTCACTGCGTCCAAGGTTTTTGACCTAGACTTCCTTCACAGTTAGACGGCTGATGTGCTCTATCGATTTCAACTACGATTGTGATACAGCCAGGTTAAGGTTTTACTATTTATCGACGATTATGGGTTTTATTTAACCATCTAATCTGGCTACTTCAAAAATAAAGCATTCATCATTCTAGCATATTAGGTAACCTTCACATTATTTATTTAAATAGTTGACGATCTAGAGTTTACTATTGCACAGAACTTAAAATTAAGCGATTGTGCGTTCAGTTTTGAGTTTATAATAGTACATTGCTGCCTACTTTTCTTATATGGAGACATACGTTTTAAATGTCATCAATAGTTTTGCATTTGAATGTGTTAACTTTAAAAATAGCAACTATCTATAACTGTGTTAAATATCAGCTAGTTTTCGATATATACTGCAGCCAGAAATTTGAATATTGGTGGAACCCGTCGAATTATACAGATGCGTTAAAAGATGCTAAAAGTCAAACGGCCAGCCCATCGTACGCACTTTTTATATGACCGATATAGCAATGACCGTGACTGATATTAATTAAATGCGGTGACTATTACTGATTAAATGACTTCATTCAGAAAACTTTCGTTGAGTACTGAAACGCCAAGCTTCCATGTTAATTATGCAAATCGTATCGAAGAAGAGATTTCGAGCAGTATAAGAGAAAGGTGTGTTTGTGTAAAAGCACACATATGGAAGTTAAAATATCCAAACATGTCACTATCCAGTCCATTGATCTATATTTTCAACCGCGGAAGCGAATATTCCTCCCGCCATTTACCAGACACCCCCATATCCTCTCCCTGATCTCCCTCCACACACCTTCATACCATATAATTTTCACAATATATGGTATAATCTCCAATTTAACGTTTACATAATTTACTCCCAATCTAGGAGTGAACTTAATTGCCTCGCTATTCTATGTAAACTTCTTTCCGCTCTCACTTCCTTCTTTATATATATAATCTTCCACCTCAGGTCGATGCTCCTCCACCCAAATGAAAATAACCTGCTTCTGACGATCCTATACATCCTTTCAATATTTTGTCAAATTGCCCACCAGTGAAAGATTCTGACCCACCGCTATTTTGAAGTCTTTCATTGTATTTGTTATACCCCACTATTGACAGCGAATTCACTACCTTGAATAGAGCCTCAATATCTTCGTATTACAATGCCTAGAAGACTATAACGGGGGCCTTATCAAGCTATAATTAACAGTAGCAAAAACTTTGAGACATGCAACAAGCAACTATAATTTGCTGCCTGTAACGCAAAAATACCCCGAGGCGCGTCACCAAGAGTGGTCAAATAAAATTTGACACCAAACAATGAGATATTTGAGCGTTTGACCAAACATACGAGAAATGGTGAGGGAAATGATCAAATAACTTAGAAATGTTATGGTAGGTCTTAATAGAGGAAGAAGAGATAGACCAAGTAGCCAAAAGACTTGGGAGGATATTCTGGAATTTAAGATCTTGATCACCAAGGACACGGCCTTCAGCAAAGTTGGATAAGATTGCAGAGAAAGGGAGAGAAGTTACCATATAATTTAGAAAGGAGGCTGAAAATTGTGAGGTTCAGGTGTTGCTTTATCAGGGCCGATGTCAAACAGCACAGAAGAAGATTGCTGAATTGGATTTGATGCCAATTCGGATACCTTCAGCAGAACTTTGGGTTACCTGAGATTTACAGAGGAGAGAACGAAGCAGAATGAACAAAGTACGACATCAGTGTACGTATTAAGTATATCACAACGGAGAGGTTCAGAGTATTGAGGGTAGGGGGGGCAAAGACTGTGCAAAAAGATTGTCTATTTGACGCATTTAAATCGCTTTTTAACCGTTTAATGTTTCAACGTATTTAGATTTGGACCGTTACTGAAGAGGCGAGACCAGAGCTGCACTTCTCTACAACCCTCCCATTATCCGCTGCATGCCAGTTACTTTAATTTTTGTCAAAGTATTACTCAAGAGAACAGGTTTCGGGCAGTTCCTACATTAAATATTGAATAGTTAATCAAATAGATAATCAGAAATGTCAGTTCAGTAATAGAGGGATATTTTGAAGATACACTTGCTATAGTAACACTTGATCTTCTTTTCAGATACCGGATTGTATCTGCCAGATGTAGTTTACTGTAGAGGCTCGAAAGAGTGTTGTCGTTATACAGCAAAGTACGTTTAAGGCTACCGCTGCACGTTGTGATCGAATTGTCAGCAATACATTTATCGGTTTTGTCAGATGTATAATCATGGCAAATAGAAGTACCTTGTCCTCCGTCCTTAGAGAAACTCATCATCAAGGCATGAAAAATAAAATGACACATTTATTTCAAGTGCCGATTATCTTTATATTTTACTAATTTTGCCTGTTTTGGTTTACATTTGAGTTATGGAATAGATCCTCGTGCATAATATATCAAAGCACTTACAATACGGAACGCGATTAAAAGTGTTAATTTGAAAACGTTTGACATTTTAGTCTGACCATGCTGGAGATAATGCTCTTCAAATTCTCGAAGGCAAATGTTCTGGTATAAGTCGGTGCTGGATATGATGCCTGTGTATTTCACTACAATCCAAATATGTTCGACTAAATGTCACAAGGATAGAACCCGCGGCGGAACTTGACTATATTACGTTCAAAGAAACTATACACATTTTATTTATTGTACCACAAACAATACCAGTGGTATGATAAGTAGTTCAGTTTAGTGTGAAGCAGCAACAGGTTAATGACTCAGAGACTAATATGAGACAGGGAGGTTGCGCGGACCACCATGCTCCCAATGTGTTTCGCCCTTAGAACCTGGGTTTCATTAAAAAAAGACACGTAATGCTGCAATTCGTTTTAAAATAAACGATTCGCTTTTCATCTTGCCATCACTTTTGAGCGCCATTCTCTATACACTCCATCGGTTATTTTCGAAGTTCTAAAACAAGAGTGAGAACATTGAAATACATGAAAAATAAACAGTAAAGGAATGCCAGCCGCCCGTAACATCGGAGTACCGAATCCTCGTAAGTGGGGAATTTGCTAAAGTTCCGTTTAAAAGAGAAAACAAATCTATTTAGTTGTATTTTTCTACTTTCATTTTTTTTCGAATGAAGGATTAAGGACGTATCAATAAATATGTGACCATCATTAGCACTCTTTCCATAGTTAAAAGCGAACTCACCTTTTCAACGCCTTTTTGTTTTGGTCAAATGTGTTATTGCATTTTACACATAACACATGAAACAGAATGATATTTAAATAGTTTGATACGGGTGAAAGATCACTTTCCCTTTCGTCTGTTGAATTCGGAATCCGAATTATATAGTCATATGTTTTTGGAGAAGTTGCCGTGAGGAAGATGACAATCCCTCCGAAATTTCGGCTGGCCAGTTGCGTTGGAGACTGTGCTCCAAATTATAACCCCGAAAACGGGCAACAGCGAAAACAAAGTTGATAATTGATGGCAAGGAGCGAATAACTCGGAAAGGACGCGTTACTGTTCCTGTACATTTTAGGGTTCTGTGTAAACTGAAGTGTTGGACTGGATTGAGCTGAAAGGTACTTTGGGGCATTCTCAGTGCCAGGCACAATTTAACCAACACTTAATTATTTATTTTTTTAGAATAACATATTAAACACATAATTGACGGGAAATATTTAATAACATTTGTTTCTGATAAAAGATCCCGTGTACATAAAGTATTCTGAACAATTATTCACAAATGAAATATTTAATACGAATATATACAAAACGAACAAAAGTTGGAACCACTGAGAGTTTACTATACATCTATATTCACAATCCAGCAATTCCATTCAGTGTTTGCTCGTAAAGTGCTATTACGTTGTCCGTTCGGATTTTGATCGCACCATATTTAACATCACAATAAAACTAAACTGCATGTGAAAGGAAAAGCGACGAGGACAAAACCTGAAATTTCTACGGACTAAGAAAATGATGTACAAAGCAGATTATTTTTTTCTCTCTCACGTAAACTAAACTTGAGTAACTGCCAGGAATCATGATTTATCCCTTTCCTACCCTTGTGTTATAGGCTAACTTGACTTCGCCACTGTGTGGAAACTATTGGACAGCACCCTAACCTGTCCACTTTAGATGAAGAGTGAAAGTTTACATGTCCCTTTTCCTTGAAGTACAGACTTTTAAAGAGATTGCTCTCGAAATCCGCGGAGGGTTTAATACAAATTCTGTTCAAAATCTGAGCTCGGATATAATTTGCAAAACGAGGAACTTTTTCTTAAATCCCTGTGACTGAAAGGCATACGATGAAGTAATTTGGTCGTACAAAGGAACGTGTACAAAATATGTTTCAATTCCGCTAATTCAGCTTTTGTTCGGACAGTTTAAATGATTCATTGTGTCTTTTTAAGCACAACGTACGTTGAAGAACTACGCAGGTATCTAAATCTGGAACAACATATAGGAGTTCGACCAATATCATTTTTTATTCTGCTAAGCATAAATCTGTACTTTTAGAATGAATCTTCAGTATTCTAATCGACGCGAATCAGATGTTTGCATGCTGCAAAATAGATCAACTTCATTTCATTTGTACAACTTGTGGAAGTAAGAAAAAGATATCACCACTATTTAAGAATAGTCTCTGAGCTGTGATAATCAGAGTTTTAAAGCTACAGTGAAAGCATCTCTTTCAAAATTTGCTAACTTCAACAATTTGTAATGAATAGCTTAAAAATATTTTAGCTTCAAACATTTTTGACCTGACTTGAAATACCCAATGTGCTGGCAAACTAGTAAGCTCAATTGTCATCAAATTCCTGCTGAGTGTTTTTTTCTCTCTCGGCTCTTTCATTGTGAGTCAGTATTATTTCTTGTTCGGACCTGTTTCTCTTCACAGGTTTCCATTTTAAAGACCGCGTGTCTTTTTTTAAAACCGTCGTTCTTGTTTAACGATGCCCAGGCCTCGAAATCAGCAGAATGATCGGAATCAGCTGATTGTTGGTCCTATTTAATGAATTTTTAACATTTCAAAAGTGACAAAAAGACTGATGTATATAACGTGCAGCTATAAATACCGACAAATAATGTATCTCGAATACTGAAGAAAATAGTTTTTTTTCTCATATCGGATTTATTCCGGGTAGATACGGCTTTCTATTTGTTGTGTATTTTTAGTTTACTGTCGACTCACTTACAGAAAGTAAATCCTCTTACCTGAAAAGTCCCTTTAACATATTTTCCCGATTTATGTCTAAATACCAGTGATTTATGAATCTTTAATGAAGCAAACATTTTCTGCCACAATTAACCTCTTCATATCATCTTTAATCAATTTGTCCACCTATTAAAACTGATTTGCACTTTTGCCAACTCGCCCTCAGGAATGAACGAGCACAGAGTGTAAGGTGTTAGTTTTGCCTTCGGTGGAAGCTGATCGTGTCTGATCTAGATGCAAGGAAGATGAAGAAGATGACGGGCAGATCTGCGTGGGACTGCCTGGCAGGGCTCCTGGGGCTGGCAATGTGGAGATAGACGCCAGGGACACTGTAGGTTTGATGGGCACAGGGACGGCTGGCATTGTCTGGGTGCCAGGGTGACAAATCGTCTTCATGGGCACCCCAAACGGGCTGTAATCTGGCGAGACTGGCATGGGAGCCATGGAGTCCAGGACACCAACGTGGGGCCACATGGATCCCACCATGTTACTGAGCTGGTTGGGAACAGGGTAACCAAGATGGTGCATTACAGAGGCTAAAGGAAGCCCGCTGGCCATCATGCTTTTATAGTCCCTTCCAATGATGTTCTCGATGGCGAATGGATGCTTAAATCCAGTGGATTGGGGCCCGTTGAGTCCGTATGGCTGGAACTGGGGCAAGCGCCCCATAGCTGGGGCTGTCTCCGGTGAGGCCAGTCCCAACTTTGCTTGTTGCTGATGGTGGTGGTGCTGGAAATAATTGGATCATCTGTGAATTTTTGGCGCTAAAGTGTTCCGACCGGTGCACCTTAAACCTCTTACGGCGGCGGAGGAAGCTGCCATTCTCGAACATGTCTCCACAGTCGGGATGAAGAGCCCAGAAACTGCCTTTGCCTGGCTGGTCAGGTCTGCGCGGGATCTTAATGAAGCAGTCGTTAAAGGAGAGGTTGTGGCGGAGAGAATTCTGCCACCGCTGTGTGTTTTCTCTGTAATAAGGAAACCTGTCCATGATAAATTTGTAAATCTCACTCAAGGGAAGCATCTTCTCCGCGGAACTCTGGATGGCCATGGCGGTCAATGAGATGTATGAGTAAGGAGGCTTTTGGTCACTGTAGGAATTTTTCCCCGGACGAGGCATTTTTTTGGCAATATTGGGAAAACAATAATCACAAGTACAACATTCACCAAAGGACCTCGCCCAGGAAGCGAAGCGAGGGGTCTGACGATGATCGAGTTGCCCAAGATTCCATAAAACCTCGGAATGCCAAGGTGCTGCACGATTACAGTTGCTGGTTTACTGCGCTGCTGAAAGATGCCGGAGTTGTTGATGCGGGTTAAAAAGCTTCGCGCTGTCTCACCAGGAGATAAAGAGGCCGAGAAGTGCACACTTGCGTTGTGTGAGCTAACGAGGCTTGTTGTGATCACAGATGCACAGACCCCTGCAGCTCCCTTCAGCGCTTTGTTGCTCTTCATTATCACATGACAACCGCTCAGGGACAAGAGGAGAGAGAGGAAAAAATCCTACACGAATCTTGTTTCACTTACACCTTTTAAGGAGGACTGTTCCGGCCAATAGAACGTACTTCTATTTTTGAACGCAGTGTGGGGTCGGGCTGAGGGATTGAGGAAATGCGAGTGGACAGTAGCAAGGTATGCAGTTGGCTCAAGTTGTTCAACCTCTAACCAAACTTTAATATTGATCGTTACAAAATGCCCTGCTAATTTCACTTTAACTCATTAACTTAACTCATTGTTTCCCAACACTGCCTTGACAATAAACATCCCGCGAGGCACTACCGTACCCACACTCTGCACAGCTGATTGAATAGAGGTTATATTTCTTCAACGTTCCCAGGGCCGAAATGGTTGCCACAAGAGGACATAGGTTTAAGGTGCTGGGGAGTAGGTACAGAGGATATGTCAGGGGTAAGCTTTTTACTCAGAGGGTGGTGAGTGCGTGGAATGGGCTGCCGGCAACGGTGGTGGAGGTGGATACGATAGGGTCTTTTAAGAGACTTTTGGATCGGTACATGGAGCTGAGAAAAACGGAGGGCTATAGATAAACCTAGTAATTTCTAAGGTAGGGACATGTTCGACACAACTTTGTGGGCCGAAGGGCCTGAATTGTGCTGTAGGTTTTCAATGTTTCTATGTTCGCCTTTAAACTTTACTTTAACGGAGCTGGGAAACTTATTTTTCCTAACGGAAGTCATTTTGGTTTGTCTCGGACCGCCAGTTACCATCTACATAAAAAAATGAAAACCTCGAAATTACGCTGTACGAGGATCATCCAATCAAATTAACGATGTTAAAGTATTAATTACTGGTCAGTTATGGGTTTATGACAATTAAATATATAAATGGTGCTCAAATGTCATGTGCGCATTTGATTTGCAAATGGATGCGCAATAGGCACTTCACCTAACTTCCCTGTTACCATCTTTGGGGTTTTTATTTGCTAATAACCAGGTTCAAAAGGAAGTCAAGAGAAACGAGTCTCAGCTCCAGATCAGAGATCAAGCGTTCTTTCCAGCGTAAAAAGAACACACCAAAGAGAATAAACAGAAACGAGGAAAAACAGGTCGAGAGAAGGAAATAGCAATGAAAAATATTTCGGGAGAAAAAAAGGGAAAATAAAGCAAAAATATGTCACTTTTCCTGAAAATGGACGTAAAATTCAAGCGCTGCTCTTAGCAGGTATGGGGGTCATACGGCTAACTACGGCTCAAGGGGAAATCAATAGTTATGGTGCACAAACAATCCATTACAACTAAAGGGCAAACTGTGAGTAATGTCATTTTTACGGGTTGTCTATTTATGTTAATCTCCTATCACCGCGTCTTTCTTCAGTGGACAGCAAGAATGTTAACAACCCGTCGAGTGCTGATGACGGATCAAGTAAGAGGAAGCTATCGATACGGCATCTCCCCACTTTGCATTTGCAAGGCTCGGATGGTAGTGAACTGTACTGTCATGATAAATGTTTATAGATATTTCAGTCTCGCCTATAAGACATTCCACTACAAAGTGAATAAAAACGCACATATTTAACTTTGAAATTGACAAAGCCTGCGGATGCTGAAGGTTATGGTATGCGGCATCTGGGAATGGCAATGCTTATTAGATGGTAAGAGGGTGTTGATCAGTTCTGCCTGAGACAGTCAAATAATTTGGTTACACGAATCGATTATAAGCGTGATACGGCCTATCGCTGGAACACGTTTAAATCAGAGTCCGAATTCACCTCCAACATGAACAACATTTAAATTTATAAACTTTCTGGGTATCAATTTGTAGCTACGAAAAGAATGGGGGCTTTAAACTTAATGGCACTGTGGTTGGTTTTCTCCCCCAAGGTTCAGCATGTAACAGAGACATAAGTGCAAAGCGTGGGTCTCAATAACTTCCACAGACACTTATTCGAACGAGTCTCAGGAGTGAGATTCTACGGAGGGATGCCTCCATTCAACTAAGGTCGCATCTTAAGTGACGAAGTACAAATCAGTTGAAATTAAGATTTTTTTCACAGCTGCGGGGTGGAAAACTAGACTACAACAGCACTGTGTATAATGTCAGTGCTGAGGAGAAAAGTCAAACAGTATCCAGCAAGTTATATTATGAAATTTCAGTAGAGATAAACAATACAACAAATGATTACATTAACTGAAATCCAATAGATCACAGATTTAGGATTCGGATTCTTGATTTGACTCGCAAATATGTTGTAGACTTTTTACAATTGTTACCCCGTTTTGCACTTCACAGGTTAATGCGGAATAACTTGGTCTGACCGGTGCTAAACTAATCTGATTATTTTATTGGCAAAGTACAAACCAAAGTTCAAATGTCACACCATTCAGGATGGTGGAAATTTAGGATCACACTTTCGCGAATCCAGAATTAACAGCCGGTGGCGGCGAGGGACGGTTTATCCCTGCTGATTCATCGGGAGCTTTCAAAACGAAATCTACTTTACCACAGTTACCCAGGAAACGCACGATTAGCAGAAAACAGCGGGATTACGAGAAGCACTGCGTTGTAAAATCTGAAAAAAGATGAAAATAGCGCCAAATAATTGAGGCAATTGCAGTTGGGATCCTAAGTGAAGGGTAGATTTGGAATAATGCTTAATAGCCCGATTCCCGTTTTAGCTGCTCTGCTTCTGGTTGTATACTTGCAGTTTTCACTTCTTAAATGATGTTAATTTCCATGTTCTGACATCATTGCGAAGCGGGTTAGCGGCAACCAACATAGCCCGACATACCTTAGAGCCACATTGCTGCCCCTCGACCATTATCAATTAACTTTAAAACGGGCGCAAGATATTTTGCAAGGATGAGGGTTGGAAAGCTCATAATGCACGAGCTCACAACCCTCAGACCCAGGTTGATTCTAGTTGCAACAAGTTCCCGTGTCATTCAGGCTTTCGGTCACCCTTTTGCCACTTCTGCAACTGTCAGTTGTTCCTCCACTTAAACTATTCTGTGCACTGTCCTACGACTGGGTTTTGGACTTTTACGCTCATGTACATGGCACATACTCCATTATCTTTCACAGTGATCTTGAGGCAAACAGAGCGCACACCTCATTGGCCTCATCCTCCGTCCCATAACGTGTTCTTTCCCTAAATCGCTCAGCAACAGGAACCTCCACTTAATTATCACTTTTAATGGGCTGGAGATGTCCCAAGGTATTTCACAAATTAGCAGCATGTATTGCATGGCAAGAGTATTGACCCCAAACACGATAAAATAGCAGCAGGAGAAGGTCACTTGGCCCTTTAAGCCTGTCCGGCCATTCAGTAGGATCCTGGCTGGTCCGCACTGGCTTCAACTCCGGTGCCAGTTCCATATGGCCCTCAATTTCAAACGTTTATATATCTCCACTTTAACTACCTCCAGTGATCGAGCTTCTACAATCTTTTAGGGTCGTGAATTCTAGAGATGCGCCATCCTTTGTGAGAAGAAATTCCAAAGCGTTTCAGTTTTAAATGGCCACCCCCTTTCAACCATCACCTCCTATTCGAGATTCACTCTCTAATAGAAACATCTTAACATTAACCATGTTGTGTCACCTTTGGATCTTATATGCTTCAGTGAGATCGATCCCCACTCTTCTCATCAAAGGTTTTGTTTTAGCCATTTGTGATAGGACAATCCTCACATGACAGGAATTAGTATTGTTAGTCTTTTCTGTACGGCCTCCAATGCTGGTTTATCCTTAAATAAGAGGACCAGAACGGCACACAGTACTCCAGGTGTGGCCTCACCATCAGTCTGCACAGTTGTAACAATACTCTTTTTATACTCCAACCACAAAGCAATTAAAACCAAATGCCACTTGCCTTCTTAATTACCTGCTGTACTTTTATATTTCTTGCACAATTAACACCCTAGATTGTTCTATATTCCACTCACTTACAGTCTCTCTATTTAGATGATAATCTGCCTTTTGATTCCTCCTATGGAAATGCGTCACTTCACACTTTCCTACATTAAACTCTAATTGCCAAGTTTTTGCCCACTCACTGAAGCCTTCCATATCCAGTTGCAGAGTCCAAATATCCTCATCACAGTATGCCCTTCAATTTATTTTCATGCTGTCAGCAACTCTGCCTTATACTCTGCCCCTCCTCCAAGTCATTAATATAAATAGTAAATAATTGAGGGCCAATAAGTGCTCCAATAGGTACATCTTTCCAGTCTGAAAAAGCCTCATTTATTCTGACTGCAAGTCTTCAATCTAAGTTTACACACTTCCCTCTTTCTTTTTCAATCTTTTTATTAATTTTCAAATTAGTACAAAATAATATATATAACATTAGTAATTTTACATATGGTGCAAAGAGATTGGGATAACAATCATAACAGTTAATATATACACACTTCCCTCAAACCGTGAGATCTTATCACGTGCAGCAGCCTTTTATGTAGCACCTTGTCAAATTCAAATACACTACACCTACAGTTTTACCTCTATTGACCCCACTTGTTATATCCTCAGAGAATCACAGCAATGTTGTCAGACACACTTCTTTCATTAAGCCGTGTTGACTTGTTTAATTGGATTATGCTTCTTTACATGACTAGGTACTACTTCCTTGATTAGAGACTACAGTATCCTCCTAACAACAGATGTTCATCTAACTGACCTGTTGTTTCTCACTTTTTGTCTTCCTCCCTTCTTGAACAAGGAAGTCACATTTGTGATTTTCCAACCACTGGTACCTTCCTGGAACTCACTGAATTTTGAAAAACTTCAGCAAATGGTTTCATTTTTTCTGCAGTCACTTCCTTAAAGACTCATTGGGTCCCGATGACATATCTGCCTTTAGTCCCATTAGTTTTTCCAGTACTTTGCGCCTCATGGTAGTGATTGTTACAAGTTCTTCCATGCTATTTGGAACCAGCCCATTAGTAAACTTGGGATATTTGCAATGCATTCCAATATGAAAAATGATGCAAAGTATTGGTTTAAATTATCTACCATTTCATTGTTTCCCATTCTTAATTCCCCAGTCTCACTCTCCGTGGGTCCCACACTGATCTTAGTGACTCTTTTTTATATACCATGGAAGCTCTTGCTGTTTGTTTTGATATTAAATGGTAGTTTACTCTCATGATCAATTTTCTCTGACCTTATTAGCTTCTTAATCTCTCACTGCTGGCTCTTGAAAAATTCCTAATCTTCTGATCAATCACTAGCTTTTGGCACTTTGTTCTAGTTTTTGAGTTATTGTTTTCTTTGCCCTTCTTTGTTATCTATGGATGGCTCACCTTTGTCACTGAGTGCATGTTTCTAATGGAAGAAATTTCTGATGAGTGTAATGAAAGAGCTGGTTTCCACTGCTATTCCTTATTTCCACCCACATCGATTCCATGTAATGCTCCACTGTGTCTATATCACTGCTCACCACTGCTCATCTATTGACCCTTCCTTTGCCTATTTTCCCAGTCCTCTCTAGACCGTGCTTACTTCATACTTCTGTGAGTGCCCTTATTTAAGTTGAGGACCTTGGTTTTGGACCGAGATGTTTGCCCTCAAACTGTACCTGGAATTCTACCATGTTGTGATCACTATTCTCTAGAAGACCCTTAACCAGAAGATCTCTTATTAATCCGACCTCATTGCGCATGACCAAATCTAAAATAGACTGTTCCTGGATAGGTTCTAAAACATATTGCTCTAACAAATAATCTTTGATGGACTCCACAAATTCCTCTTCCAGGGTATCTTTGCCAGTTTGATTAGTCCAATCAATTTCCAGATTCAAATCACCAATTGCAGTTCCCTTCTTACATGCCTTTGATATTTCCCTATTTATACTTTGTCCTATAATGAGGTAACACTTTGGGGTGCTATAGCCTACCATGATCTGTGTCTTCTTTCCACTGCTATTCCTTATTTCCACCCAGGTCAATTCCACATAATGATCAACTGCATCTATATCACTGCTCACCAATGTACTGATACCTTCCTTGATTATCTCATGTCCTTTCCCTTTTTGTCTCTTCTTTTGGAACTTGGAATAGCCAAGTGGTTAAAGATGCCAGAAGTGATGCCAGAGTCGGATGGTCAAAGTATTCAAGATCAGATATATAGCTAGGAGAGATTATAAAGATTAGAAGGTTATTGACTAAACCAATGCAGATCACTATAGGTGGCATCCCAGATTAAGAACATTAAGAACACATTTATGTTATATTCATTCAGTCTCTAATTGTGTGCTTTAATCATGGTTCAGCTTCAGGTATTCAATTACACTCTATTCTGAGCTCTGTCATGGGAAGAATTTACAAGGTGAACAAAGGAAAAGATTTAAGGATGTTCTTAAAATCTGTCTGAAAATTTACAGCATCACCATTGACTCATGAGACTCCCTGGCGCATGACCACTCAGAGTAGAAGAGTATTTGGGAAAATATTGAGTCCATGCATGAGGAGCCCACAGAAGACAAGTGCAAACAGTGAAGGGAGTGCACCACCCAATAAACTACCCACCCATCCCATTATATACCTCCTGCCCCACCTGCAGAAGAATTTGTGGTTTCCATGTTGGCCTCATCTACCACCTCAGAACCCACAGAACTGGAGTGGGTGCAGGTCCTTCTCAATCTTGAGGGACAACTTTGGAAGAAGAAGGAGCATGAAGAATCATTAACAGTGCCACCAGGTGACGATTATGCTATGGCTACTTCACTTCCAGCTAGCAAAAATCTATTCCAGGCATTGCTGCAGCCTTGATCAAGACACTTGGCTTAAGAACCGTGCTTCTGATGTGAAGCAAGAGTGGCAGTCCTTGCTGTTGGCAGGATTTGACAAAGTTTTGCAAGATGGAACCTTGGAGAAGCCACGATAATTGGATGTCAAGTGAAGAGCTTCCAGTGGCCGGAATCACAGCTAGAAATAAGAATGATTGTTGAGTCCCATTTTCTGCTTTCCTGGGGAACCTCTTCCAGGACTGAATAGTAAATAACTACAGATGCGATTTGATCAACTAGATATTTCCAACATTCTTTATTTCCATTACATAGCTGCATGAGTTTCCAAAATAGCTAATTTTTGGGAAACTATCTGAACTGTTTCATTCAATATGTTCCATCTGTCACATGACAGATAGAAGTCTAGCTCCATTCCCATCTCCTCCAGTAATGAAGAAGGCAATGTCAGCATGAGGGTAACATCCAAACTTCTGCCATCAGGAAGCAGATAAAGTTCATGCTAGAAATGACCTTCAAATAATGTCTGAATACCTTAGTACCATTATTATTGAGCTTGCTGATCAACAACATTCTGAGAGTTTCTACTAAGCTGGGAGTTACTTGGACTAGGTAAAACAACATGGTTCCGAACGCTAGGCGGAGGTTGGGTAGTCTGTTATTAGTAGATTACCTTCTGAACCTTCAAAGCTTGTGCAGTGTGCAAGGCTCAGGCTAGAAATAGGCTGTTTCAAACTTGCCTGGATGGGTGCAGCTCAACCCCTTTCTAGAACCTGTGAACTACCTGGAACAAAGTAATCCAATTTGTTTGATCTCTACTTCATTGAACTCAATGTTCATTACCAAACATGGTGTACTGTATTTGCACAATATCTCACTGATCTTATTCACTGCAATGGTTCACCAAATTTCCTCCAACAATGCCTCCAAGCTCCACAGCCTTTACAGCAAGAAGACCAAGAGCTGCACGATCATGGGAACATCATCAATGTAAAAGTCCACTTGTCATGGATCTTCTTAACTTGGAGATGGATTTATAGATAATGGCATTCTGTGATCATACCAGGCTTCTTCTTTATTGTCATTGAATCAAAATGGTGGGAACACCGTCGTAACAGGTCAATAATTGAAGTAAGATACCAATATTAGCTTGTCATGGCAACTTAGAACATCAGGTTCATCCATGTTCTAAGAAGAAAGAAAACATATTAAGATGAATGCATCAACAGAATTTTGATCCTTGTGCATTTTTGTTTTTATTTTTATCATCCATCATTATCTCAGCAGTGAACTTTTTATGATAGAATCATATGAAGATTATCACTCATGTCTGTAAAATTCTTACAATTCTGGGTAGAGATAGTTACATGTTGATGCTCTTAAAGTTGCCTGATATTATTGCTCTTGCACTTACTCCACTTCGCAAAGCTGTGAAAGTGAGCTTACACTAAAGCATATTACCTTAATTACCACTTCTAATCCACTGTCACTCAGATTTTGTTATTGCATCAGTGCACAAACTTGGAGGCTTTTTTTTAAATTTGTGGAAACCAGAATACTAGTGAGTTGTCCACTTCACCTTGGCACACATGTATTCCATGTTTGTTGGTATTCATACCACAGAATGCAATGAGAGGAAGGCCAGCTTGCTGTGCTAACTCGGCTATGCTTGGTCAATTTATAACTTGTTTCCTCTGGCTAGTACATTGGAATTTGAACAATGCTAATTTATATTATATTTTAGATTCCAGGAAAGAAAGATATTTTGATATTATGCAGCCAATTCTTACAGTGTGCTGTAACAGGTAATGTGATTATTCTAGCATTTCAGAATGTTCCACGTTTCCTTTCCATCCATCAAGAAATCTGGGACAGAGACTGATGTGAGCTGCAGAAGAAATATAAAAACAGAAGAGCATTAGGAAAAGGAGCAGGAGTATGCCAGTCATCTCCATGAGTTAACAAAATTATGGCTGATCTCCTCCCTCAACACCATTAACCTGCCGCTATCCCAACATCCCTAGATTTCTTTAATATCCAGAGATCTATCAATCTCAGTTTTGAATGACTGAGTTGCCACAGCCCTCTGGGATATATATTTGGTGAAAGGAAGAAGAGTGTATTCAGAGACGTCTACAATCTCTGACATGATATACTGTTGCATCAATCAGTGACTGACCCTCCACAACCCTTCTCAACTTCTGAATGGCTGACCCCCAGAGAAGTGGAACATCAAATGCATATTTACACTGCCAAGCCCCTAAAGAATGAAATGACTGCTCATTCTTATAAACTCCAGAGAGAATAAGCCCAGTCTGCTTAATATCTCATCATAGGATAAATCTCTCATGCCCTCATGTCAAGAATGAATCAGATGAACCTTTGCTGTAGTTCATCTATCACAAGTACATCCTACCTTGGATAGGGATACAAGACCTTTACACAGTATCCAGACTTGGTCTCACTCGGACTCTATATAATTTGAGTAATGCATCTCCACTGCTGTACCCAAATACTTTTGAAATTGAGGTCAATTGCTAGCTGCACCTTTACATTATCTTTCAGTGATACATGTACAAGGGCTCCCATGACTCACTGAAGACTAGCATCTTTCAATTTCTTGCTATTTAAAAATACTCAACTTTTTAATGAAAATTGATGACATCACATTTTTGCACATCATGTTTCATCTGCCATGCCCTTGTTCGTTCACCTAGTCTGTCTATATCTACCTGAGGTCGCTCTGCATCCTCCTCAGAGCCCAAACTGCCATTTCATTTTTGCAAACTACATTTATATTGCATCACAAAGTTCAATTTTGGCATTGTTTTAACAGCTACATGAATGAGATTGAGTTTTTCTTTAGGATATTGAGAATGGTACTTACTAACTTCTGAACAGCAGTAATTTTTTTAAATAACAACAGTCTTTTATGTTGCCTCACTACCTTTGTATATTTTCTGCTTTTTGATGCTCAATCAATGCCTGGATATTTCTAAAATATTGTACTTAAAATCTCTGGGAACTTAGGAAATAAAATGTAATCTTTACTGTTGCATAAAACAGCAATAACAAATTAGCAGTCTGCTTTGCACATGAAGAAGATTGAGAGAAGTGTAAACTGGCCCTACTGATACACTATCAGTTGCTCTATGCCACCACTTAAAACAAATTTCATCCTTTTAACCTCTGTCCCTCTACAGGCCATCCCCAGGTATCAAACAGGTTCCATTTTTACAGACATCCATAAGTCAATTTTGTCCATAACTCAGAAAGTACACAAAAATCACTCGATATGGTACCAAGACCTCCACAGTATTGTAATGAATGGCTTCAAAAGCAAATAAGACTGATAAGAAAGAACAATTACTAACAGTGGAGAGAGAGAGGAAACTAGATCTGCTGTTCATAGGAATGAATGAATGTATGTACATCAAAATATTGAATTTAATAATATTATGGGAGCTTGTTCATATGTAAGGGGTGTCCATACGTCAGGTGTTGTTAACCCAGGGACAACCTGAACACAGATTACAATGGATGTACTGATATTTAGATTAATTGAGGTACATAGTCAAAGGTATTTTACAGAAGCAGTTTACAAATTTGCATATTTATGTATACAACTTAAAGCTTGCTCTGCAATACTTTAAAACTGCTTTATATAATCTATTTACTTATACTATGAGCAGCCTTTAAAATTATATTATCAGAATGCTTAAAAACCTTAAGGTGTTTCGTAATCTAATCATGATAAAGCAGATGACACTGTTTCTATTGACAAACTTTGGCATTGCAATTATGATATTGTGGGTTAAAAATGGTGAAATTAAAGATCTTAAAAAATGGGAAATGCAACTCTAACCTGCCTATCACCAGTTTTATCTAGGGCCAGTCTTTGGATGTTGGGAAAGTGCCAAAAAGTTGGAAATAGATTAATGTGGTGCCCACATACAAACAGAGGATAAAAAGATAGCAACATAGAGATTTACCATTCTCACTCTCAACCCTTATAAAATAATTGAATTAATTGTCAGGATTAAAATATTCACCTCATAAATTGTAGCCAAAAGAGATTCATAAGTAAGGAGATTTTATCCAATGAACCTCATTGTCATATGTATAAGTGGACATTTCAAATGAAATGTGAAAAGGTGTACAATGTAATGTACCTCAACTTCCAAAAGTTATTTGACAAAATTCCACATAAAAGATTAATTACTTAAACTCAAAGGTGTGGGAATTCAGAATAAAACTAAGAATCAATAAAGGGTACAGAAGGATAAATGCTCATTATAAGAATTATTTTGGACAGGGAGTAAATTGACTTGAATGTAGAGTTCTCATTTCAGAATATAATTTATATAAATGACCTGGATTCATAAATTTAATACAAAGTTGTCAAATTTTCTCATAACGCCAGCCTGACTGGAGCTGTGCATTTGAAGGAATTTACAGTGTGAGTTGGATAGAACATGAATTTGGCAAGTTCATTGGCAGCTGAAAGTTATTGCAAACTAGAACCTAGTACTGGACCAAAAAAGGAAAATAAATGACCTAAACACTCCAATGCAATGAAATAAATAAGGATGAAAACAAGGGGTTCTTGGTAGACGTTATTCAATTTCACCTACTGCAGAGGAGTAATCAAAGGGGGGGGGGGGGGGGCGAGCGAATTACCTTACAAGGAATCATGAAGCAATAGCTGATTTGTCACAGATGGTTGAAAGTTGATGCAAATCTCCACTGAATGATAACGCACTAATATTGTACGGTATCTAGAGTCAGTTATTTACAAGACCATACAGACTTGTACTAATGCAGGGAGCTACCCTAATGCTGGAGCTGGTAGATTGCATGCATGTAAATTTAAAAGCATGCAGACAAATAAGTGAAAGCGATGGAAGAAAGCAACATCTTTACAATGTTTGCATCCTTTGGAAGGTTTAAATGTCTTTTAACTCATTGTCAACTTTTGACAAGGCTCAAAAGGAGAATAGTAAGAACTAAAAGGACAAAGTAAAAGGAAGGGTATGCAGCCAAGTGACTGAGAACCATTTTATGGCAATTTAAGTGAGTTGATGCAGCATGAGGTGACAATGTTTGTCACTTGCCATGTTGCTATGATATGTCAGCTTCATATTATTTAGTGCTAGCAAGCAGATAGCAACAGGTAACATTGTTCTGAGATTATGAAGATCTGGATCCTGTGTTGTCCTTAATAGATGTTTCAAATAGTTACCTATTGTATGACTGTGAGTGACTCTTGTATTTACTTGGCATGACCTCATTCATAACATACAGTAATTGGGAGTACATTCAAAACAACAATGCAGCTTTTTTGTTTGATAGATCTTTCCATATCTTGGCTATTACCATACACTGAGGGAGCTGGATCTTCTCCTGGCTCATGTTTTCAGCAATGAGGCATAATCCACTCTTATTGCAGACATGGAAGTGGTGATGGGCAAAGCACAGAAAAGTCTTTCACATTGTGTCCTTTTGTTGATCTTCCACAAATCTCAGAAAGTTGGGAATCCTTATTGAGTAACTGATCATTAATGGAATTACATAATTAAAAAAGAGCTCCAGCACAATTTTATGAAAGGCTGATGATAAACAGAGAAAAAAAAAACAGCTTTAAAACTGACCATTGAATCATTTTAAAAGTCATTTTAATTTGCTTGTGGATTCACTCTCCATTTAAGAACATAAAATCCATACTGGCTTTTTATACAGTATTGCACGAATACAGCATTGTTAGAAGTCCCTTTTTACAAATGACATGTTTAACTTTCATCTACCTATTTGGATAGATGCAAATGATCCTTTTCTAGAAGAAAAAGGAGTAGGGAGGAGGATTTAAAGAGGCTTCAAGGGAATAAAGAAATAAATATACGGGAAATGTTGATGTTCAAAGGGATCTAGATGTCCCTCTACATGCCACAGAATACTAACACACGGGCAGCAAGAAGTTAGGAAGGAAAATGGTATGTTGACCTTTAGTAATGAAAAGATTTGACTGGAGGTTAAATTGTCTCACTTTAATTATCTTTGTGAGACAGCATGTGGAATTCTATGTATAGTTTTGGTCTCTTTATCTAAAAAAAGGATATACTTGGCATTGAGGGAATGCAACAAAAAGCCACTAGATGGTTACTGGGATGACTGATTTGCTGCATGAGGAGAGATTGAGTAGATCATGCCAGTATTCTGTAGAGTTTGTAAGAATGAGAGGTGATCTCACTTAAGCTAAAAAAATACTCCTACAGGACTCAATAAGGTAGATACATGGAAGATGTTTTCCCTGGCAGAGGAGTCTAGAATTAGGGGTCACAGTCTCAAAATAAGAGGTAGCATATTTAAGATTGAAATGAGGAGACATTTCTTTACATAAAGAGTGGTGAATCTTGGAATTCTCTACCTTGGAGGGTGGTGGAGACTCAATGATTTTGAGTTCATTCAAAACAGAAATTGATTGATCTTTGGATATAAAGGAAATCAAGGGGTATGAGGGTGTGTGGAAAAGTGGCACTAAGATGGGAGAAGAGCCATGAGCTTGATGAATAGTGGTTCAGGCTTGAGGGGCCAACTGGATTTCTCCTTCTCTTAATTTTTATGTTGTTATATTCCTTAAGAAAAGGGAACTCCCACGGTGCTATAGCCAATCCTCAAACACCAGTGTCACTGATAGAATAACTGATTTTTTTTTTGCTGGTTTTGCAATCCTACTGTTCAACTTGTCTGCCATGTTTGCATTCACTATGACTCCATTTCAGAAATGATTAATTGGGTGTGATGTCTTTTGAAGAATTTAAAGGTGCTGTATATGTAAATTCCTTCCTTTTATAATAGATTTAATGGTCTAAATGCATGCAAGTTACACACCCATAGTGATAGACATTCTTGAAATATAATATTTCAAATGTTTTCCCAATTTATGTGAACCAATAATCCTAAATAAAAATCATTAAACAGGAGTAAGCTCCAAAGTAACACAAAGATCAAAATAATGCCACCCCACCCATTTATGAAAGAACAATGTGGCAGTCATCAAGGGAACATCATCACATTCATCTTTCTCGTTGGCTGGTGCAGAAGTGCACCAGTAATGGGATAATTTATGTGTGATTTGCAGATATGAATATAAATATTTCTTTTGCTTTATGTAAAGCATTGTAATCAGCAAGCAACAACCATTATTCCTAGGTCTCATTTGGTGGTAGCAAGAAAATCATTTAAGTACGCTCTCTGATTTCTGTTGTGGTATCACTCAGCCCTTGCAGAGCTCATCCAATCAGGTAAGCCAAATGTTATTTCTGATTTGCACGGTTTGGCACTGACTGATCAGCATTTCAAGTCTATAAACCATGCCCATAAGATGCTGGAGGGTGTTTTCTATTTTCTACAAAATGATAATGTAATTTTTCTGCATTATTGTAGACTTTCAGAATAGTTATTTACACAATGAGATGATACTATTGTATAGCATTAGGCAACATGATTGGGCTCAGTAAATGGAGGAGCCTTTTTATTTATGAGCCTTCCCAACAGACTTTATGAAACTCCAACAGGGTTACTGCATACTGCAAGAGGATATTCAGTTTCCTGGCCTTTCCCTCTGCTCAAGAGTCAATACTAATTTTTTTCTGGCTGTAATGTCCTTTCCAATCTTAAGTAGCTTCTATCATAAAGCTCTTAAGAGTGATCAGTGTGTTGCAAAATAAATTTGCCAAATAATAAACATTAAAAAATGTCCATACATTTATGAGATGTAGATACTGCAAGCAAAGCCAGCATTTATTGTCCATCCCTTATTGCCCCTGAACTGAGGGAACAATTAGGAGTCAACTGCATTGGTGGTCTGGATTTATGTGTAGGCCACTCTGGGTAAGGTTGGAAGCCTTCCTTCCCTGAATGGAATTAGTGAACTAGATGAGCTGCATCTGTCTGGTAGTTTCATGGCTACTATTACCAACACTAGTTTCTTTTAATATACTCTAAATTTTGTTTAATTACCTACATTTATATTTGTGAAATGCCATGGTAGGATTCAAATGTGTCTTTTGGTCACAAGTCCAGAACTACATCTACTGTATTAAAAACAGAATGCTGGGAACCTTCAACAGGTCAGGCAGTATCTGTGGAGAGAGAGAGAGAAACAGAGTTAATATTTTGGGATGACGACCTTCCATCAGAATTTATCATCAATATTTTTTATTTTAGATTTCTAAGATTTGCAGTTTTATTCTCTTTTCAAACTTCAGCTGCTGGAACAGTAACTTTAAGCCCAATATAATTAGGTACTGCCATTGGACTCAACACATAGTCCAGTAAAGGAGTAGATTAGCAGATGTGCTTGCATCAGCTGGTCTATGAGAGTCAGGGTCTTACTTACCTGTGAAGATTGAACACTTTGCCCACTGCCAGCATGATTCATGCCAACATGTCTGAGTGTAAATGGTGTTTTTTAAAAAAATTTAATTGAGAAAGCAGTAGCACTTTTACTTTGAAGTACTAAATTCTCTCCAATTATGATGTTGCTGTATGAGGGAAGTAATTTTACAAGCTCATATTGAGATGCTGAGGCACTTCGTCTGCAAGATTTTCTGTCTCTTACCCTTAGTTTAGAAAACTTTTGCTCTTACCATTAATTGACTGAACAAATGATATTTAATTCATTTTCCAGCAGCCAGTCAGATTTTTGATGTGGCTGATGCCTCCAAAATTATCAATGGTACTAAGGAGGAGAAAAATGATATTATAGATGTAGAACTTTTTTATTCATTCAAGGGATGTGGGCTTCGCAGGCTGAGCCAGCATTTAATTGCCCATTCCTAATTGCCCATGAGAAGGTGATGGTGAGCTGCCTTCTTGAACCGCAGCAGTCCTTAGGGTGTGGGTATACCCACAATGCTGTAACATTAGGGAGGGAGTTCCAGAATTTTGACCCAGAGACAGTGAAGAAACAACAATGCCTCCATTGTCAGGATGGTGTGTGGCTTGGGAGGCAACTTCCGCGCGGTGGTGTTCACGTGCCTTTGCTGCCCTTGTCCTTCTCGTTGGTAGATGTCATGGGTTTGGAAGGTGCTAAGAGTTTTGGTGAGTTGCTGCAGTGCATCCTGTACAGACAGAGACTGAAGAGTGCAACACTGATGAAGAGGACTATGAAGAGCTGGAAGAGCAAATTCGGGGTTGCTTCGAGTTGGTAGATTGGACCATGTTCAAGGATTCATCAGCAGACTTAAATGAGTATGCCACAGTCAACGCTGACTTCATAAGCACGTGTAGATGAGTGTAAAAACTCAAATTTTCTGAGTCTTCCCCAACCAGAAGTCCTGGATGAACCAGGAAGTTTGTAATCTGCTGGGGGCTAGATCTGTTGTGTTTTGGACTGGCAATCCAGAGTCATATGGAAGTCCAGGTATGACGTGACCTCTGAAAGGCCACTTAATGTGCAAGAGGCATTTTCAAACTAAACTGAAATCAAAGAGGAATACTCAACAGCTGTGGCAGGGCTTGCACAATATTACCACCTACAAGGCAAGATCAGGTAGCATAAGTGACAATGACCCATCACTCCCAGATGAGCTCAGTGCCTTTTATGCACTCTTTGAAGGGGAGGACTAGGACACACCCACACAAGCCCCCACATCTCTGGATGATCCTGTAATCTCAGTCTCTGAGGCAAACATCTGGGCACCATTCAAGAGGGTGAACCCACGAAAGGCACCTGGTCCAGACAGCATACCTGGCTGAGTACTAAAGATCTGTGTGGACCAACTGGCTGGAGTATTTACAGACATATTCAACCTCTCACTTCTGCAGTCTGATGTTCCCACCTGCATCAAAGGACATCCCTCCCTACCATCAAAAGTATCTACATAAGGCGCTGCCTCAAAAAAGCAGCATCTATCATCAAAAACTCCACTATCCGGGCCATGCCATCTTTGCATAGCTACTATCGGGCAGGAGGTACAGAAGACTGAAGTCCCACACCACCAGGTTCAAGAACAGCTACTTCCCTTCAACCATTCGGTTCTTGAATCAACCTGCACAACCCCGATCACTACCTCAGTACAGTAACACTATGACCACTTTGATTACATTACACTACAATGAACTTAGTTTATTTTTTGGTTCTAATTGTGTTCTTTCTTGTACACTTCTTGTATATTTTATGTTCATCTTCTGTATGTTGTGCCCCTAATGCTATGTGCCTGTAATGCTGCTACAAGTTTTTCATTGCACCTGTTCATACACATAATTGTACATATGACAATAAACTTGACTTGCAGATAGTACAAACTGCAGCTGCTGTGCATCAGTGGTGGACTGAGCGAATGGCTGTGTATGGAGTGCCCAAGTGAGCTGCTATGTCTTGTATGGTGGGTCAAGCTTCTTGAGTATTGTTGAAGTTGCATTCATCCAGGCAAATGGCGAGTATTCTATCACTCCTGACTTGAGCTTTGTACATAGTGGACAGACTTTGGGGAGCAAGAGGCAAGTTATTAGTCACAGGATTCCTAGCCTCTGACCTGCTCTTGTAGCCACATTGTGCATACGTATGACTACTGCAGTTCGGCTTCAGGTCAATGGTAATCCCCAGGATATTGATAGTGTGGTATTCAGTGATGACAATACCATTGAATGTCAGGGGGTGATAACTAAATTTTCTCTTGTTGGATATTGTCATTGCCTGGCACATGTGTGATGTGAATGTTACTTGCTACCAAACAGCACAGGCCTGAATATTTTCCAGGTCTTGCTCCATTTGAATGTGCACTGCTTCATTATCTGAGGAGTTGTGAATGGTGCTAACAATGTGCAATCATCAGTGAACATCCCTAAGTCTGACCTTATGATTGAAGGAATATCACTTAGCTCCTGATCTCATGACAGTCTTGGTCTAAACATGGACAAAAGTGCTGGACTTCAGAGGTGAAGTGAATGAGAGTAACTGCCCTTGACATGGCGTCAAGAAGCCCTGGCTAAATGGGAGTCAATGGGAATCTGGGGAAAACCCTCCACTGGTTGCAAAGAAAGAATAGTTCAAATAGAATAGAGTTAGATTTTTTTTTAAACACATGGTTAAACTAATATATTTTACGTAAAATACTTTGACAAGTTATGACAATTATGTTAGTTGCTTTATAAATGCAAACCCTTGGTGTTATGTGATGAGAACAGAAATAAAAAATGGAACAATAAGAGAAATTGAGGAGTGAGTATTAAAAGATAAAAATAAAATAGATATTTTAAAGCAAAATCTTTGTATTATCTTTGGTAACATTTGTCACATGGGACAATGATGCAATAGAAGCCATAACTAGCTCTATATGTTTCCATGATACTAATATTTGTACTGTGATACTAAAATTCCTTGATACTAAAATAAGAACTGTGTACTTGTATAACTATGTGCAAGCTTGGAACTCCCATAACTGTGGTGAGAAGTCATATACTTTTAATAACTTAAGTCTTTTTTTTCAATTTTTAAAGCACAAAATTTACAATAGTATGCACAGACTATTGCTTGGTTGTGTCCATTGAAATAGCATCGAATGTGACATTACCAAAATAATATGTCCATGTGGACCATACCAACAATCCTGCCAGGCTTCACTTCCATCACAAATATGATATCAACACTTACCACATTTAGCATCTTATATCTACCACACAGGAATTCATATAGTGCAGGTTCGAAAAGCATCTTAAAATGTATGTCATTTACACCTTTCTACAACTAACAAGTTAGGACAATGTTTTGGATGCATTCACACTAATGCGTGGGGGACGGTGTGGAAAGTTGGAACCTGGCCAGGAAAGCATTAAAATCTAATGTTAATTAAGGCATGGAAGAGGATTTCATTACCAGACAAGCTTAGTCAGTGATGTAGTTGGACAATGTTACAGAACTAGTCTTGGTGACATCAGATATGTACGCAGAAATTCTCCTAGGATAAAACAGGAGGCCACATTGTAAACATTTTGGTCCACTATCAGTTACTGGGGTTAATAGGTTAGGAACTGACTTTCTGATCATAGACAATGGCTTTGGTATTCCCATAATTTTGTTGGAGGCAAGCTATAATTTATTCTGCTTGTAGTAAGTATTTGAAGATACAAAATTATTGTTCAATAAAAAAAACTGCTTTAGAAATTCTGTTGAGAAACTTTTCTGATGGTGGATTCATCCACAATTCAGGCATTTTCAGAAAATAGTGAATTTTAAATGCTTTCCTAAGCCTTTTCCTATTTTCTCCCACACTTCAATAATGGGCCAAATGGTTGGATGGGTCTTCAGCTTTGATGCTCCTGCTGATAATGTACTTGATCTAGCTGATGATAATTGTTCAAACACAATCTGGAGAATCATGGTGACTAATATCCCAAATTTATCAGGTTACAATAAGAAATTCACCATGTTGATAAAGAAACAACTTTCATATTCATCCACCTTGCAGAATGGCATTATTATTCCAAAACTTCTCTTTCACATATCTTAAAAAAGAATCATTTTTATCCACCCCATTTGTTAGTTTTACATATACAGGCAGGAATGATTCTGGGAAAGCAATGGAGAAAGGGCTTTGACATAATCATTTTTTAAAAAGTAAAATATGTTGTTTGATTCAAATATGTTGGGGTTCACCATACAAGGAATAATCCTAATCCAATGGGCCAAACTCTTATCTAGATCCCATTATCCTTATGCCCATTCAATCCCTATCTAACATATTTTTGAATGTTGGCATGATCTTTTGTTCTATCACTCTGGTAGTGCATTCTATGGCCCAACAGATCTATGTGTTAAAAGAAATTAGCTTTTGCTTTGAAATCTATTAAATTCAATCTTAATAACATTTTTCTTGCTTATAGACACTGAATCAGAAACAGTTTCTATCTACCTACCCCATCTCTTTAAAATTTTATACACCTTCATCAAATCATTCCATTGTCTCCAATTATCTTTTTATTTTTAATTTTCACATCAGGCAGCATTCTAATGAATCACTCTATTTTCTCAACATCTTTTTCCTACTGGGTGCAGAACCCAAGAATTCACATGGCAACCATGGAGGTTCTGTTCAGAATCACCATTTTTATATTTTATGTTCTTGTCACAATATTTCATCATTTATTTGGGAAGTGCTGATGTTCAAACAACAATTATTTGATCACTGCATTAAAGAGCTGCTTTTAATTAATTGCAAAACTGAATCCCAAATCTCTTGCAATGTAATGTCATCAGCTTTGATAAGAACAATAACATATCAGCCCCTCCTCCATTTACAGACATGAACTTCATTTGTCATTTTGCTGCCCATTCTACCATCTTAACATGTCCTTGAATTACTCCTCAAATTATTTATTATGCCTCCTATTTTAGTACCATCTATAAATTTAAACACAACACCCTCCAGCCCTATGTCTAAATAATTGATTTACAGTGATCCTAGAAAAGAACACTGTGGGACTTGGCTACCTGATTCCAACTACTTTGAGAAACTGCTTTACACTCCCCATTTCCTCACATACAAACAATGTCTGTTTCTGTTTTCTGCTCTTCCCCTAACTTGATCTCCTTCATAGTGTTTCTGTGTGATCCTTCAACAAATCTGAAATCTTCATAAATGCCACACAAAGTCAATGAATAATTAGAAGAGATTGATAATGGGAGATGATTCAAGATTGCTTGTTTTACACTACTGACAAAATTTAAATTACGCACAATGAATTTACATCTTATTTGCTTCTTTCATTGGTTTTGACGTAGCCACCTTTGTCCAATAATGTTCACCTTTTCTTAGAGCGGATGCCAAAAGCTCAAAACTGAAATCCTTTTCCTGCTACATTACCTTTTGATCATAAGAAAATAAGAGCAGGAGGTGACTATGCCATTCAGTGTGACCAGCCATTTCCCCGTTTCCATAATTAGTTCCCCATCCTCGCTTTCTAGGTTACCACACTTATTCTAACT
Source organism: Pristis pectinata (assembly GCF_009764475.1). Lineage (NCBI taxonomy): Eukaryota > Metazoa > Chordata > Chondrichthyes > Rhinopristiformes > Pristidae > Pristis > Pristis pectinata. Next base: position 77,480,996 of record NC_067411.1, read on the forward strand.
TTCCTCTTCTTTTTATATCCATAGATGCCAATGCTGTCTGTTATGATGTTACATGCCAGTTTACTCCAATCAATTTTCTCCCACCTTATTAACTTTTAAGTCTCTCACTACTGGTTCTTGTAAAAATTCTAGTTTTCTGGTGAATGTTGTATTGCCATATTGTATGCTCTAATCTTTGATTTAATATTTTCCTTGGCATCCTTTGTTGACCTTGGATGGCTTATCTTTCTTTTGAGATCCCTCTTTCTAATTGGGATAAGTTTCTGCTGAGTGCAATGAACTAGCTGCTTAAGTATCTGCTATTGCTAATCTACTGACCTGTCTCTTTGCCTTTTTACCCAGTGAACTCCAGAAAACTCTACCTTCACACCATTGTTATTGCCCTTATTTAATTTAAGAACATAGGTATGGACCACAGGTGTTCACCCTCGAATTGTATCTGGAGTTCTACAATGTTGTGAACACTACTCCCCAGGGGATCCTTAACCAGAGCATCTTTTATCAATCCCACCTCATTACACATGACCAAATCTAAAAAAATCTGACATACTCCACAAATTCCTCTTTCACAGTATCCTTGCCAGTCTGATTAGTCCAATCAATCTGTAGCTTAAATCACCCATGATAATTGCAGTTCCCTTCTTACATGCTTTTGATTTTTCCCCATATATACTTTGTCATATCAAGAAGCAACACCTTGGCAACCTATAGACTACTTCCAACAATATCTTTTCCCTTGTTATTCATTCTTTACACCCAAACTAATTCCACATTACTATCTGTAGTATCTACATGACCATTCAGCATTACATAGATTCCTTCTTTGATTAACAAAGATATCCAACGTCATTTCCCTTTTATCCTATTCTTTGGAATCCTGAATAACCTGGAAAATTGAAATCCCAGTCCTGGTCAACCCTCAACCATGTCTCTGTAACAGCTATTAGATCATACACATGTTACAGTTTGTGCCATCAACTCAGCTATCTTGTTATAAATACTCTTTGCATTCAGATAAAGAGCCTTAAATGTCCATATTTACTTACTGCCACACAACTTTACTTACATTTTCTGTCCCTTCCTGTCATGCTTTAATTTTCATTATCCCCTCAATATTCTGTACGACAACTCTCATTTCTTTTCAATTCATTGAACTTCCCATCAATGGAACCCTCCCTACCTCTTCCTAAAATCCTATTAATGTGATTCATCAGGATACTGGTCCCAGTATGGTTCAGATAAAGTCTGTCCCAACAGAACTTCCCTTCCCCCATACCTGGAGATTATCACCCTTGTAGTTCTACTTTTCCCAAAGATTTTCTCCCAAGATGTTCATAATCCCTTAGAGAACTTTCTTCCTAGTCCTACCTATGTCCTTCTTACCTACAAGGACCATGATGACTGGATCCACTCTCTCCTACTCCAAGTTCTTCTCCAGTCTAGAAGAGACCTTCTTAACTCTGGCACCAAACAGGAAATATAGTGTCTGGGACTCTTTGCTGCAGAGAACAGCATCTGCTCCCCCTATGTCCAATGACCAATATATTACTCTTTTCTCCTCCACTTCAATGGCTTCCTGTACCATAGACAACCTGCACGTCCTCCCTGCTATCCCCGCGCTCGTCCAAACAGGGAGCAGAAACCTTGTACCTGTGGAACAAGGGCAAGGACTGAGACTCTTCCAGGAATACTCTTTGGATCCCTCTATCAGCTTCTTTTGCAGACATACCCCCCTTTCCCTGACCAATGACCAAATTTATGGAAATCATTCTAAAGGATGCAAGTGCCTCCTGGAACAGTGTCCAAGTAACATTCCCTATCCCGGATGCATGTAGTGTCTGAACCTTGGACTCCAATTCATTGACTCCAAGCCAAAGTTCCTTGAAAAGCTGACGCTTGCCTCAGATGTCATCTCTGTGATCCGTAACTGGGTCCACCAGTTCCCACATTTGATGATATACTGAGACCCCCGATTTTCTTCCTTTTCCTCCATGTTACTGAGAACGTAAGAACACAAGAAATAGGAGCAGGAGTAGGCCATCTGGCCCGTCAAGCCTGCTCCGCCATTCAATAAGATCATGGCTGATCTGGCCGCGGACGCAAATCCACCTACCTGCCTTTTCCCCATAACCCTTAATTCCCTTAGTATGCAAAAATCTACCTTGTCTTAAATATATTTAATGAGGTAGCCTATACTGCTTCCCTGGGCAGAGAATTCCACAAATTCACTACTCTGGGAAAAGCAATTTCTCATCTCCAACCTAAATCTATTCCCCCAAATCTTGAGGCTATGACCCCTAGTTCTAGTCTCACCTACCAGTGGAAACAACTTTCCTGTCTCTATCTTATCTATCCCTTTCATAAGATCCCCTCTCATTCTTCTGAATCCTAGTGAGTATAGTTGCAGGTGACTCACTTTCTCATAGGCTAACCCCCTCATCTCCAGAATCAACCTGGTGAACTTCCTCTGCACTGCCTCCAAAGCCAGTATATCTTTCCTCAAGTAAGGAGCCCAGTACTGCACACAGTACTCCAGGTACTCACTAGTACCCTGTACAGTTGCAGCATAACCTCTCTGCTCTTAAATTCAATCCCTCCAGCAATGAAGGCCTACTTGATAACCTGTTGCACCTGCAAACCAACCTTTTGCGATTCATGCACAAGCATTCCCAAGTCCCTCTGTAGAACAACATGCTGCAATGTTTCAATTTCATTTAAATAATAATCTGATTTTCTATTTTTCCTTCCAAACTGATGACCTCACATTTACCAACATTGTACTCCATCTGCCAGACCCTTGCCCACTCATTTAACCTATCTACATCTCTCTGCATACACTCTGCATCCTCTGCACAATTTACTTTTCCACTCAATTTAGTGTCACCAGCAAAGTTAGATACACTACACTCGGTCCCCTATTCCAAATCGTTAATGTATATCGTGAACAGTTGTGGACCCAGCAGCGACACCTGTGGCACCCCACTGACCACTGATTGCCAACCAGAGAAACACCCATTTACCCCAACTCTCTGTCTTCTATTGGTTAACCTATCCATGCTAATACCTTACCCCCAAGTCCATGCATCCTTGTCTTATGGATAAGTCTTATGTGGCATGTGTAGCTTTAGGCCCACTAGTTTTCTCATCACTACCTCTTTAGTGACAGCAATTGTATTGAGGTCCTCACCTCCTGTCACATCCATAACATCTCCCTTTGGCATGTTGGACGTGTCCCTCACCATGAAGACTGACACAAAATAGTTGTTCAAGGCCTCGGCCAATTCCACATTACCAATATTAATTACCCCTTCTCATCTTCCAAGGACCTACATTCACTTTAGCCACCCTTTTCCGCTTTATATAATTATAGAAACTTTAACTACCTGTTTTTATATTTTGTGCTAGTTTACTTTCAATTTAAATACTTCATATTTTGTGCTATCTTCCCTTTCCTTATTGCTTGCTTAGTGGTTCTTTGTTGCTTTTTAAAATTTTCCCAATCTTCCAGTTTCCCGCTACTCTTGGTGACATTGTTTGCATGAGCTTTTAGCTTGAGCCTTCTTTTATTTCCCTTAGTTATCCAAGGCTGGCTCTCCTCACCCTTATTGACCTTGCTTTTATCTAGAATATACTTTTGTGAGCACTGAAAATCTCCTTGAAAGTCTTCCACTGTTCCTCAACTGTCCCACCACATAGCCTGTGTTCCCAGTCTACACTCACCAAATCCTCCCTCATTACATTGTAGTCTCCCTTGTTTAGGCATAATACACTGGTTTTAGATCAAACTATTGCACCCTCCATTTGTATGAGAAATTCAATCATACTATGATCACTCTTTCCAAGAGGATCCCTAACTACAAGATCATTAATTTTACCTGTCTCATTGCACAGGACCAGATCTAAGATAGCATTTTCCCTTGTAGGTTCACTAACATGCTGTTCAAGAAAGCTATCATGGATGCATTCTATGAAGTCCTCCTCGAGATTGCCTCGACCAATTTGATTTGTCCAATCTATGTGGAAGTTAAAGTCCCCCATGACAACTGCCATTCCATTTTTACATGCATTAAATATTTCTTGGTTTAATCGCCTGTGCCACTGTAATGTTATTATTTGATGGCCTATAGACAACTCCCACCAGTGATTTTTTCCCTTTACTATTCCTAATCACTACGCAGATGGACTCAACATTCTGCTCCTTAGATCTTATATTGTCTCACACTATCGTTCTGAACTCATCCTTAATTAAGAGTGCTACCGCACCTCCCTTACCTTCCTGCCTATCCTTCTATAGTACCTGATGCCCTTGGATATTTAATTCCCACTCATCTCCACCCTGCAACCATGTTTCTGTAATGGCCACTAAATCATACCCCTTTGCACTGATTTGTGCCACAAGTTCACTTACCTTGTTTGGAATACTACAGGCATTCAGATAAAGTACCTTTACACTCATTGTCCTTTTAGAATCTAATAACCTTTGTGTCTTTTGTGTTTGACTTTTCTGTACTCCACTCTTACTTTTCTCTTTTCTAACCTTTCCTCTGGTCTGTTTTGCTTCCCTCTGTCTTTCTGTATGGATTCCCATCCCCCTGCCATATTAGCTTAAATCCTCCCCAACAACACTAGCAAACAATTCCCCTAGGACATTGATCCCAGTCCTGCCCAGGTGTAGACCATCTGGTTTGTACTGGTCCCACCTCCCCCAGAACCTGTTCCAATGTCCCAGGAATCTGAAACCCTCCCTCCTGCACCACTGCTCAAGCTACATGTTCATCCTAACTGTGCTGCTATTCCTATTCTGACTAGTATGTGGCACAGGTAGTAATCCTGAGATTGTTAGCTTTGAGGTCCCACTTTTTAATCTATCTCCTAGCTCCCTAAATTCAGCTTGTAGGACCTCACTCCACTTTTTTCCTATATCGTTGGTGCCTACATGCATCACGACAACTGGCTGTTCACTCTCCCCTTCCAGAATACTCTGCTGCCGCTCTGAGACATCCCTGACCCTTGCACCTGGGAAGCAACACACCAACCAGGAGTCCTGTTTGCAGCCACAGAAGCTCCTGTGTATTCCCCTTACCATGGAATCCCCTACCACTATAGCTCTGCCACTCTTTTTCCTGTCCTCCTGTGCAGCAAAGCCACTCATGGTGCAATGATCCTGGCTACTGCTGCCTTCCCCTGATGAGCCATCTCCCCCAACAGTATCCAAAGTGGTATATCTGTTTTGGAGGGGGATGATCACAGGGGACTCATGCACTAACTCTCTGCTACTGCACTACCTGTTGGTCACTCATTCCCTAGGCCTTTAAACTGTGGTGTTACCAACTCACTAAATGTGCTATCCACAACATTCTCAGTATCGCAGATACTCCAAGGTGAATCCATGCGCTGCTCCAGTACCATCATGCAGTCTGTCAAGAGCTGCAGCTGGACACACTTCCTGCACATGTAGTCATCAGGGACACTGGCAGCCTCCCTGAGTTCCCACATTGCACAGGAGGAGCACAACACAGGTCTGAGTTCACCTGCCATGACTAAAAAGCTTTGAGGGAAAATAAAGAGACAAAAAATGAATAGGAACCTACCCTCACCGTACCTTAGTGTTGCTCGACCTCCTCATTGAAGCCCGGTATTCACAGGTTGGTATTCACTCTCAAAATGGCCATTCCAAAATGGTCACTCTGCTTGCCCCTAACTTTTTATTAGCTGCTGATAATGAGCTAATTATCCAAGCACCTCTTAACTAACAATTAGCTGGCTTACCTCTTAATTTCCTGCAAGTGAAACTCACAAGCAAGGAAGGAGACTCATTTCTTTTCAAGTCTCCTGCTCTCACTCCAAGTCACCAACTCCTTAGCCTCTGCCTCTTCTCATCAAAGTCTCAACTCGCCACTCTCATACTAGCCCACTCACACAATGGCTGCTCTAAAATAACCACTTCACTTGCCCCTTACTTCTTTTTATTGGCTGCTGTTAACTAGCCAATGAGCCAATCAACTATTAACAACTTGCAAGTATGCCTCTTTTAGACTCCTGCAAGGTGAAACTCCTAAGTACAATTACAGAGACTCACGTCTTTTCAAATCTCCCGCTCCAAATCTCACTCCAACTCCTGCAAGATGAAACTCTGAAGCACATGCACAGAGATTCACCTCTTTTCAAATCTCCTGCTCCAAAATGAAGGAACAATTTATCCATAGCCAGTTCCACCTGCTAATATATAAAGCCCCTTTATATGAATTCATACATTTTCTTTCCAAAGCTGGAGGCTTTCATTGTGGACAATAATGATTAGTTATTCTCCTTTCCTTCTGTTAGATGTTTACAATCACCCTGAAATCCTTCTTACCCCAACAAATGGGATGATTCAAAGTATTTAAAATACAAATGACAGATTCCATTCTTCGATCAAGCAAAACAATATTTAAGATGTTGGACCTCTAAAGATTAAAACAGAAAATGGTAAAAACATACAACAATTCATGCAGATCTAGAAAGTGCTGCAAGCAAAGTGTTACAGCTGCTGGAACTCTGCTATAAAATCAGAAGATGCTGGAAATGCTCCATTGGCCAGGCAACATCATGGAGATAGAATTATTTCATTGATGTAGGAAAAGTTGGAAATGAAACAACTGTTGAATTACAGAGGAGGGGAATTACAGATGGAGAGCCAGCGAGAACAAAAGTGAAGGTCTGTGATAAGGTCCAGGAGAGATTGAACAATATAATCAATGGTGAATGAATGTGGCAAAGGAATGTGTGGAGGAGGTTTCAATAGGAAGAGAAAAATTAAATCTAAAACACAAGAGAGAAAAAATGTATGGTGTTATGAGTTACAAGATTATAATGGCTGACTTTCTTAAATTTGGTCTTGAATCCAAAAGGCTATAATGTTCCTGGTCAGAAGCTTGAAATGTTCCTTGAATGCATATAGGATTTGTTGGAACAATGCAGAAGGTCAAAGATAGGCAAGTCACAGAGTGGGATGGAAAATTGAAGGAACTGGAAGTTCAGGGCCATCCTTGTGAACTACATGGAAGGATTTCACTAAGGACTCACCAGGTCTACAGGCACAAGAGACTGCAGATGCTGAAGTCTGGAGTAACACACAATCTGATGGAGGAACTCAGTGGGTCAAGCAGCATCTTTGAGGGGGAAAGGAATTGTTGATGTTTTGGATCGAAACCCTGTATGCATTTTGTTTCCCCAACATAGAGGAGACCATATTGTGAGCACTGAATGCGATACACTAAATTGGAAGTACCACCAGTAAATTGTTGCTTTACCTGAAAGGAATGTTTGGGCCCTTGGATAATAAGATGGGAAGAGATAAAAGGGCAGTTGTTGCATGGGAAGGTGACAAGAGGAGATAAATTTGAGCTATTTGATCTTTCATCTTCCTCATAGAAAAACAAAGCTAAAAAGGGTAACGTTTGTTCCTGGATATTCCACCTGAGTAAATTGATCCTCATTTTTCTTGAAATAGAACACCATTTCTTGCTTCACTACCATTCCCATATTCTGTGGAATATATTTAACCTCATGCACCCAAGACTTTCATCCATTCTTAACGGAATGGGAGCCATTTCAAGTTCTGAAATCATACACTGATCTAAGTAACTGAGTAACTTTAGGTGGAGATACTTCCTGGAACTTGATTTTCCAAGACAGCATCAACTAGCTAGAATTCTCAAATCCTGCTGGAGGCATCCACTGCATTCCCTTCCCTGACTGTCAATCTTGTTCATAAATCATAGACTAAAATTTTGCAAGCAGTGCTCTCACTCTTTTTTACCAGCTCACTGTAGATGTAAAAAGTCCAGTTTAAGTATTGATGCTTTGCAATCCAGATAGCATACAACAGAAGGCATACAACAAATCCGGAGTTTAAAATTTACAGTAGAATATTGATTTTGTTATTGGGTAGTATTTTGATAAATGTGCAAGTTCAAAAAAGCACAAAATATTTACTGTATTAAAGAAATTTGAAGTGTTTGGATTATTTCAATGACATTCAATTCAATTAATCTGTCATGATGATGCAGGCTTAATTGATACAGATTATATCAGAATATATTGGGTTGGATTTTACTTTAAATGGCAGTATGATTTAAGGCACTGGCTATTATTTGAGTAAACATTGCAGCAAATTCAGTGAAGGGAGGATAGTCAAATTTATTGCCTGATGTGACATCTTAACATCTATCTCACATTGAATGGAGTTTTTCTGCCATAGACACAAATGAAACTCACCAAAGTCTTCTGGATTTTACAATGTGTTAACTGCTTTATTGCCAGTGAAGTTGTCTGGCACTGAAAATTCATTACTACAAGCATGAAGGTTCATGCCTTTAAGTTATCATACTTAATGGAAGTATTTAAAAAAGAGAATTTTAAATGTGTTTCTTTTTATACTTTTTTTCCAACTCCATTTTCCCTTTCTTAATCCTGCCTTTAATTCCTTCTCTCTTTGGATCTGATTTGACATTGAATTCACCCACTTGACTGTACATGAATAGACCTTCCACTTTTAATTTCACAATCCTTCAATCTGATTAGTTAAGGAGATACAGAGTTGATTATCATGTTCACTCAGGTCCCAGATGCCCATTGTCTCTCACAGTACCACTATAAGCTTGTAGATGCCAGACAAAAAATTTAAACACAAAACATACAAGGAGATGTCTAATTAATGGCAGAAGCCACTAGGTGCCCTGCCACAGTGAATTATGACCCAATATTATTTTAGTTTTTGATGTAAGTACATCTGCTTTCATTGGACTGCAGCACCAAGATTCATTTTATTCAGATTTCCTCATATTTATTGTTTTATAAACAATTTATGAATTCATTTGGACATAATCTTAGCAATCTGTGACATCACTGTTGCTATAGAATTGTGTGCTAGTTGATACATTCAAATGCTAATGGGGTGAAATTGCATTAAGCAATATTAATATACAAACACATTAATGCATCATATGAAATTCCTCTGGCTGCTATTTTAACAAAGATGTTAATGCTTCTGTATGCTAATACTGCATGATACATCACCATGTAAAATGAAGAAGTGTAGTGGTTGCCTGCCCCCTACCTTTACTCTGTTCCAAAAAAAACACAACTGCATTAATTTATTGTGCTGATAAGGAAATGGCTGACAAATAGTATGAAAGACATAATTCAACTCAACATTTAGGGTCATTAAATGTAACACTTGTATCTGAACACATTTTGTCAATATGTAATGCTTTAATAGAAGGAGACACAAAGTAATGACAGTTATGATAGATGGCAAAATCTAGCTGATACAGGCAGCAGTAATGGTGATATGAGTGAGGCAGTTGCAAAAAAACAGTAACGATGATAAAAAGGTGCTGATGATCATGACTGTGTCAGTGATGGTGATGATGGCAGAACTGTGATTAATTGCCACTGTGTGTGTTTTGGGATGTTAAAGCCAAAAATAAAATATAGAATACTCTTGTGACAAAAAATGAACTCCATTATCTAACACAGAATTACATTAACATGGAAAACATACCTATATTCCACTGATACAATCAAAAACTCTTACATTACACAGTAGCAACGGCTTTAAAAGAAATTAATCATGTTCAAATTTTTAGTCCCTCTCAGCATTTTTGAGGTTCCTGTTATTCAATATGAGATGGTAATTTCTGATATTGTATGCTATTAAACCATCAATATTGCTTTCCAAAGGAATTAAATATGAAGAATTTTACTTTCTAAATGCAGAACAACTTCTTAAATTGGACATTCTCCAACACTGTGTAACTTTTTAAGATTATCTTGACTTTAAATGACATCCAGCTAATGTTGAAAAGGTTTACAATTTTTAAACAGTTGATCATGAAAGTCCAAACTCTAACTCAGTCAAAAATAAAAATTTGAAACAATTACTGAAATGGTTTTGTTTTAATAAGCACATTAATCTTTATACATTCAGCATGATTGGTTCGTAATAATTTCCTACAGAATTTTAATGGAGAAGACTTCCAATAGATTCAAACTAAACATGGAAAACATGTATAATCAACAATACAAAGCTGTGTCTTTCCTTCTTTTTAAATTATGGCATTGGTTAAAATAGGTCAAAGGTCTTATGTTTCAATGATCACTGAGTGGCATTAACATTCATAACATTAAAGCAAGTTAATTATAAATCTTTATTTAAAGAAAACAGTAACTGTAAAATGGTAGCTTTTATTCACAGGACATTTTGAATTAACATTAGAAAGCATCGCACAGCAATTCTTATGTGTACTCCTGTCCTTCTTAATGACATAAGTAGGAAGAACCGTTATTTTTGGAGTGAAATATGACTGTGATAATTTACAGGTAGAATCATGCACTCCAGAATTTTGACCTGGAAGTTCCAATCACGAGTTGCACTTGTGTGAATAATGTGATTTTTGCTTTAGATGCATGTGGAATGATATAATTCCTGTATAAGATTCCTTTACAGCTTTGAATAGGAAATTAGGTCACGTTGTTCTGAAGAGCACTTGATGTTTGGCACATGCAGAACAGCCATATTACAATAGCATTGCTACTTGAGCATCTGGCAGCCTGGGACCGGAAACCCACTCAGGGGACCACAAACTCCTCCTTCTCTCTTTTGGTCTCCTCCCAAAAACACCAACTGACTACACCCATCCAATGATCTCACCCTAACTTTTTAATTGTTCTCAACTTTGTTCCCCTGATACCCCAGCTAACCATCCTCTTCCTCCGCCCTGACTCAGGTCCCATCCTGATACCTCTCTAACCATCTGTCCTCTCTCCCTATGACCCACAATTCCAGACCAACGTGATGCTTCCCTTTGTGTGTTCTGCAATGATACGACTCATAAAGGAATACTCATAAAAAGCCATTCAGTAGCGCTGATGCCTTCGGTCTTAGGTGCTGTTCAAACTTGCTGCAGCTGATCTGTGATAAATGCAGTCATTGGTGCACCAGAAGCACTCCTTTAGCATGTCTCTCCAGGTGCCTTTATGTCCCTATTGTTCCTAGAAAGTCAGAGTCATTAATAGACATAAGGTCTACCTTTCTGATAGACCACTCTCTTTGGCTGTAAGAATCCTATTGAAATGAATTTGATGGGCTTCAATGGGCACCAAGTTAGTAAATTCACTGAGAGGATGAAATAGTAGATAAATGAAAATGTTACTCTGAGGCAATATGCCATCTTGTTGTGAAGCTGCTACAGAGTACAATGTGCAAATTGCATTGATTGAAACTGACTATGATTAAGCAAAATTGTCCTGAAGCAAAGATTCTCCACAACCAAAATTCCCACCCCCCACAAAGAAATGCAAAAAAAAAATCACAAAGCCTAAACCACCATAAAATCTAATTTAAAAGCAAAAGAACAGGAAATATGAAATTAAGAAAAATGCTGGAAATACTCAGCAAGACAGAGATCATTTGTGGATAATGAAACAAAATTAATGGTCTGAAATGTTAACTCTGTTTCTCTCTCCACAAATGCTGCCTGACCTGCTGAGTATTTCTAACATTTTCTATTTTTGTTTTAAGTATGAATCTATACATCTGTACAGCATTCATTATTTTAGGTAAGACTCAGATCTTTAAAATATTTATGCTTGGAATTTACATTAATTTAGCATCTATATAACCAGCAATTGTTTCATGAGTCGATGGTATAGAATATTATTTCAGTCCACAAAAAATGGAAATTTCTTCTGACATTGCTCTCAGGCAAATTTCAAATTGGCTTTGAAATAATCCAGATGCGAAAATTTTCAACTCTGAGAGAAACTGAAAATATTTTAAACATTTGGACAATTTGTGGACCATTAAACACTTAACAAAATAGTACTACATTGAAGGAAAACTGAGCCACCAAGCTGATTAGCACCAAATCCACATTTAACAATAAAAGTGACACAATTATTTTTATTCAAAAGATGTTTGCATGCCAATTTGGTAAAATTCACAGGTGCAAATTTTGTGAAAGAATATTCTTGAATGTATATTTTGCTCTTAATTTACATTTCTATATAATTTATATAATCTACTGTACCTAACTCTCCCATGCTGACAGCAATACAATTCTCCTCTATGTTTTGCAATTGCACAGGGGAGCTAAATTGTATCTTGTTTTCATCCCTGGCCAACTGCCATATTCACAGAAAAACACTATTTTTTCCTCTAATGAAGGGTTGGATTTATTGCAATAAAAATTCCTATGTGTGTCACAGAGAAAACAGTGATAATCGAGAAACTTTACATTAATTTAGAAAGCAAAATTAAAAATGTGTACCTGAAGGTCTAGCATGCAACGGATGTATTATGTTAGAGAATAATTACAATGACAGAGCAGGAACTTAAGAAAATCTTTTAAGAGAAATGTTGCAAAAATAAGTAATTTTACTTTGCTTTGACCTCCCTTTTTACAGAGGAGGCAGCTCCCTATAATTGTTGTGGTAGGGCTTTCCAGGGTACAGAGCTTTGCTAATATTAATGCTTTGTCATGCATCTCACAGATAATAGTCTGTCTCTTCCACATTACAGAGTGGTTGGAACATACAGGAATGCAGCTGAAAGCAGGGGAAATGAAATATCTCTTTGTTAATTATTACCCTATATAATATGCTGGCATCTGCAACATCACACAATAGAAAGTGGCATATTGATTCAAAGATAATATAAAATCATGAAATAAAAGAGATTAAACTACATCAAGGCTGGCTCAAACAAAATTAAACCTATATGCTGAAATGCAGTTCAGGCAACATCTGGTAACTGACAGCAATGAAGATACAGAGAATAGGAAATATAATCACATTTCAATTATGTCCTCCGAAATGTAAATTAAAATAATGCTAAATTTATTTATAGATTTGACCCACTATCTTTTTCCTGAAAGTCAGGCTATTCAGATTTGCCTTCAAAAATGGATACAAGGGAAAAGGCAGGAACTAGAAAACAATCACAAAATTCAAAGACTTGAGTATTATTTTGCTGTATGTAAAAATTAAAATGTTAAAAAAGAAAATTTCTCAAGACAGATAAAAATGGATTTATCTGCAGACCCTTTTATCTAAGCCTTCTACCATTTCACAAAGTCCTGAAAGGATGGCATGCCTCCCAATAAAATAACATGGAATAAAAGAATACAGAATGATTCCTGATACTAGAAGAGCAAAATATAGTGATGTTGTTAATAAAAAGGTTCTCTCACTTTCTGAAGCAGCTCCCTGGGATTGAGGATGACTTCCTTCCACTCTGGTTCTGTGGGTTCTGAGGTGACTGATGAAGTTAATGTGAAAGCCACAGTGTCTGCCACAACTAGTGAGAATAGATGGGTGCTTTGGAAGGTGGTGGTGCTTCTCCAGTCATTTAAGGTGGCCTCCGATGAATGGATCTGACGCATGTGTATTTGGACCACGGGTAGTATCACAAATCAGATTTCTGATAGTGTTGAGTAACACTGTAGTGACAGCACTACAGAAACTGACTAAATCCCAAATGAACAAATATAATTCATTAGACATAAGTCAGAAGAACTTGCAAAGGCAAAGACAGAGTAGTACAATGTTAGCACAAGGGGAAGAAATAAACTAGCAAGTGAGAATTTCTAACTTTTTTAAAAAGAGTACCTGATTAAACTGAATGCCAATCTACAGATTTCTTCATCTCATTCCCTAGCATCCAAATTTTTATGCTATTCAGAGCAATTAAACAAAACAAGACCAAAGAGCTGGTTTTAATTTCTCAGGTAGAAGTTAATGTTTCCATAGTCTGGAGGGTCCTGTCTGGAAATTCCTTCCTCCCCATCGTCACCATATCACTAGCTGGGCTCCTCCAAAGAATCTTGAATCTTTGCAGTCACTAAATTGCTTGAAATGGCTGATTGGCTCACAATCACTGTGGAAATGAAGAATAACCATTCACACTCATTGGAACTTGGAAATTCCCAGTTCTGACCACCTAGCCTACCAGAATAGCTCAGACAGAAAGGCAGATTTGCTTGACAATAAAAATAATTATCTTTTCACTGTATTTTCCCTTAGTCAGCACAATTCTCTGAAACAATATCACCACAAATTGTGGACCATCTGAAATAATTCCACATTATGAAATGCTGGTAAGCAATTTTAAGCTTTGGTTTATGATGCATTTGCAAAATAATACATATTTGTTTAGACTGTGAGCAGCCCAAGTATCTGTCAAACAACATGATGCAGAGAAAAATGAGTAATCTGTAAACAATTTACTCAGGAGGATAAAATGTTCAAATTTAGGACTTCTAATATATTCTTCCAATGCCAAGTGAAAACAGTTCTGCATAACATGCATTATTTAAGAACAACAATGAAAACCTAATTCAATATTGTCCCTTTGGGAAAGGAAATTTTTTGAACTTACCAATTTGGCCTCGAGGTCCTAGAATTCTGGTTGATACTCACCTGCCCCCTGAAATAGCCTGGAAAGTTGATCAAGCATATCTAACAACTAAATACTTAAGGAAATAGGAGCAGGAGTAGGACACTTGGCCCCTCAAGCCTGTCCCACCATCCAATATGATCATTGATGACTTACCCCACATTTCACCTCCTCTTCTGTGCCAGTTCCGTACAGCCATCAATTCCCTGATCTTTCAAAAATCTACCTACTTCCTCTTTAACTATCCCCAATGATCTGGGCCCCACAACCCTCTGCAGTAGAGAATTCAAAATATTCGCCATCCTCTGCAAGAAAAATTCACCACTTGCTGCAAAAGGAAAACACAGCAAAACAAAATGAAAAGATCAGCCTTGGCAATGGACATGGTTACAACCACCATTGATTCTTTAAAGATCCTACTAATACCTGGGAACAGGTTCTAAAACTGGGGGAGTTGGCCCACAGTCTAGTCAAGCTGCACATAATCATAACTATGGAATTATATCTTTTAATTAGCATTCCAGACTCTTTTAGTTCAATCCATGGCTAGGTTCCATACCACAGTCTAGACAAATACAAAAGAAGTAGCAGCACGTCTTCTTTCTGAGATCTTTAATTCAATGTGATATTAAAGCACATTGGATACAGGAAATGTTATAGGACTAGACAACATCCTGAATGTAGTACTGAAGCTCTAAAACTATGTGTGCCTCTTGCCAAGCTGTGCCAGGACAGTTACAACACCGGCATCTATCCAACGATATGGAAATTGACCAAATATGTCTTGTGCATAAAAAACAGGACAAGTGTAATCCTGTTAATTACCATCTGGTCTAGTCTCAATCATCAATAAAGTTACAAGAGTGTCATTGACAGTGCTATCAAATACCGCTGACTTTCTAATAAACTGCCCATTTAATAAATGCCCATTTTTACCAGGAACACTCAGCACCAGGCCTCATCACAGCCCTGGGCCAAACATAGACCAAAGAACTGAGACTCTGAGATGAAGTGAGAGTGGGAGCTCTCTGCATCAAAGATGTACTTGACTGCATATGGGGTCATGGAGCCCTGGTAAAACTGAAGCTAATGCGCACCAAGGAAAAAATAGTGCAAAGATCGAAGTCATTTCCTGTATAAAGTATAGTGGTTGCAGTTGTTAATCAATCATCCCAGCCTAAGGACATTGTTGTAGGACTTCCTCATCTTCAGTTGTTCCATCAATGACCTTCCCTTCATCATAGTCAGAAGTGGGGGTGCCTGCTGTTGATTGAATAATGCTCAATTCCATTTGCAACTCTTTAACAAATGAAGCAGTCTGCGACTACATGCAGCGAGACCTAGACAAGTTGTCAATAGGTGAATGGCAAGTAACAACTGCACCAACAAAAATGCCAGGCAACAACTTTCTCTAACAAGAGAGTCCATCCAGCAACCATCCCCAAGTCTCTCATTATCAACATTCTGCGTGGTTACCATTAGTCAGAAATTGGACCAGCCACACAAGTACTGTGATTACGAGAGCAGGTCAAAGGCTGGGTACTTTCAGGCAAGTGACTAACCTCATGGTACCCTAAACAAAACTTTTCCATCATCAAGAAGGCACAAGTTAGGAGACATGTGGAATACTCTCCAATTGCTTGGATAAATGCCGCTCCAGCAATACTCAAGAAGTTTAATAGCATCAAACACAAACAGACTGCTTGACTTATATGTTATCCACTACCCTAAATATTTATTCCCTCCATTATCAACACTCAGTATTTGCAATGTATACCATCTACAAAATGCACTGCAGTTACTCTGAAAATACCTGCCGAAACTGTGACCTCTTAACCAAGGGTGGTTGGTCCATTTAAACACCACAAGCTGCAGGTTCCCCTCGAAGTTACATACCACCCAGACTTCCAGATATACTGCTGTTCCTATATTGTCACTGTGTCTAAGTGTTGCAATCATCTGCCTGACATCATTGAGGAGGACCTTCACCAGAAAATGTGCAATGGTTCAAGAAAGTGCATCACCAGCAGCCACTCCAGAAAAATTAGGAACAGGCAATAAATATTGGCCTTGCCGGTGACTTCCACACCCTGAACAATTAATATTAGAAAAGAATATACACTACAGGATAGTACTGATAGTTTTCAACATGTGACCCAGAGTCCATCAGATTTCATGGCATTAGGCTGATTATGGGCAATGAAGCCACATTCTGATGCAGCAATAATACATCCCTTTTGAATATCACTTGAAGGAAGCATCGAGGATGACAATGACACAGTAATTACTCTACCTGTGAATAGTCAATGACCACCACAAAACAACTCTTAGTACCACCATAACTAACTGAGGCCTGAAGGGTGTGGATGCCTAATTGGATTTTTGGAAGGTGACAATGGAACCAACATGAGGGATGAATCTAGATAACCTTATCCTTATCACAGTGTACACCTGTACAGATGCATCTGTTCATGAAGGAATTGATAGAAGTAACAACTGCATGGTCCCTACGGAGAGAAAGTCGAGTTTAATCTTTATTGAGCAAACCTTCCATTGTATTGGGTAATACTACCTCAGTGCTAAATTCAGAACAGATCTAGGATGTCAAAACTGGATAAGCATTAGCAGCAGAATTACATTCCACACAGCCTCCAAATTCATCATCCAGGAATCACCCGGATGAACGAAGATTGAAGAATGATGAAGCCGGTACCAGAGGCAGCACTAGATAATCTTAAAAATGAGGTGTAACTTATTGAAGACACCACACAGGATCGTTTGGATGTTAAAGTTAAGTACTCCTTCAACTAATGGATCAGAAGAAAGACTGCTGCAGTCTGTTAGCTTGGGAGTTCTGGGATTTAGACCCAGTGGCAATGAAGGGTGACAATATACTTCCATACCGGATGGTAGAAAAGTTGATGGAGACTTGGAGACCAACTATCTCAGCCCCAGGACATCACATGTGCTCATCAAATTCAATCCAACTTTGAGCACACTTCTTTTCCCTTAACTACGAGATTACTAACTAAGGCATTCTGATTGCACAATGCTAGATCTAAAGTCCTTTGTTTCCTTATTGGTTCCTCAACATTTTTTTCTATGAAAACTATTTCATGCACACTTCATGAATTTAGCCTCCATACAATGCCTGCTAATTTGGCTCATCAGCCCATATTACGCTGAAGTGGACTCATGTTTATTGTATTACCTTTGTTACATTCACCTCTAATACCCTGATTTACACTATGCCCTGCATTATAACAGCTGTTTGGGGGCTGATGTACAAATCCCATTATTGTTTTATCCCCCTTGTTTCTTAGTTCGATCCAAGCTGATTTTCCACGCTGAGATCATTTTTGTCCATGGCCTTTATAGAATTCAGCTTTGAAGGCCAACTTTTATTGTTTGTTCTCAATTGTCCTTTTAGAAGTTGAGTCACCACCATGATCGATGATGTTCTATTTGTTGAAAATGCACTCACAATGAATTCCAGGATTTTGCTGCAAGGATGATGGAAGAACAGCACAGTATTTTCAAAGCACGATGTGTACGACTTGGAGAAGAAGTTGGAATTAGCGATTTTCCCATATTTCAGCTACCCTTGACCTTCAAGCTGGCAGACATAAGATAACATAACATTGTAGTTTTGGGAGGTGCTGGTAAAGAAGCTTTGAAAAGTTGCTGCAATGAATCATGTGTACAGTACATGCAGCATACTAGTGGTGAAAGGATGATTGTTTAAAATGTTTTTAAAATTTTTAAATATGTTTTTATGTTCTATCTTGTTATGAACAATGCATGAGTTCAGATAAAGATCTTTCAGTTTTGTCTTTTGACCATTCTGTTATGCTTTGATTCTAACCAGTGGTATACAGTAATGTTTGTATGCTCTGTCCCTTCCTGATACATTTTGGTATCATTACATATCTTGCTACCCTGGACTATCAGTTTTAATTTATTACATTTTCCCTCATCAAAACCTTTTCACCACTGCTTAGTTTATGGGCTTATCAATAGCCCTAGGTTTTTGATTCACCAGGTCACCAGTCCAAACTCAATTCAAGTGAAACCCAACCCAACGGAACAATACCCTTTTCCCCCACTTCTGGTGGTGCTAGTACCTCATATATTTAAATCTATTCCTCCTGCACCAATCATTGAACTATATTTTCAACCCTCTGATCTTACTGACCCTGCACCAATTTGTACAGGTAATAATCCAGAAATTCTAACCTTTGTGATTATAATTTGAACCAATGGAGCTCAAAATTCTTCATCTGAACCTTCTTCTTTGTCCTAGCTATGTCATTGATTCACGCATGGGTGACAGAGGATCTTTCCTCTCCCATTCAATTCATCTCCAGCCCCAGAGGGATATCCATGGGCAAGCAATGCAGTCTTCAGTGTCCATACCCATGGCTGCAGAGCACAGTATCTATCCCAATCACTCTTTCATCCCTTATCACTGCTATATTCTTTTTCATTCCACCAACTTAAATGGCCCCCATTACAATTGCACTGACCTTGCCTCCATCGTTACAATCAAATAGTTAAAGTTTACTGATGATGGCACAATTCCAGGCACAGTTCCTCAGTAAAAAGCTGGCAATGTCCATGTGTCTTTACATGGATATCAATCAAGGTTGAGTTGGACTAAACAAATGCAAGGAAATAAGCATCTCTAACAAGAAAGAGCTTATCCACCAATGCTTGATTTTTAAATGGCACTAACCTTGTCAATGTCATCTTTGTTAACTGGAAACCTAACCGGATCAACCACAAACTAAAAGAACCAAGTGTCATGAGGGATATGTTATTTTTATGAAGTGAGTGATTAGGATTGAGAATACTCTGCCACAGAGAATAGTGAAGGCAGATCCAGTTATAGTGTTCAAAGGGAACAGGACAACTACTTGAAAGAAAAAAAATCACAAGGTTACAGGGAAAAGAAGTGGATTGGCACGAGCTGGATTTCTCTTGTTGAGAAGCAGCTTTGGCTTCTGGGGCCTAATTGTCTGCTTCCATGTTGTAAATTGCATTTCTGGGATTATGAAAATCTGTGGTTACAAGATAAGATCAGAGATCAGGTATCCTGTGGCAAGTGGTTCATCTCCCTAATCTCTGAAGAGTTTCTGTCAAGGTACAAGTGAGGAAACTGATGGAATTCTCTCTACTTGACTGAATGAGTAAACAACAAAAAGAATGCTCACTAGTCTCCAGGATAAAGTGCCTTATTCATCACCTTAAAACAATCATCCTTCCACCACTAGTTTGCTGCATGTACTGTACACATGATTCATTGCAGCAACTTTTCAAAGCTTCTTTAACAGCACCTCCCAAAACTACAATGTCTGCCACCTTGAAAGTCAAGGATAGCTGAAATATGGGAAAATCACTAATTCCAATTTCTTCTCCAAGTTGTACGTATCCTGCTTTGAAAATACTGTGCTGTTCTTTCATCATCCTTGCAGCAAAATTCTGGAATTCATTGTGAGTGCATTTTCAACAAATAGAACATCATCGATCATGGTGGTGACTCAACTTCTAAAAGGACAATTGAGAATAAACAATAAAAGCTGGCCTTTTCTTCAAAGCCAAATTCTGTGAATATCTAAAGAAAATGTAGTATTAGCTAAACTAAAGCAAACTCACCATTTCTCCCAAGCTATAGAATGGAAATATATTTGTACCAGTACAAAAATTTGCATTACTTCAAATACAATAATTTATACTGTTGTGATACCTGAAATTTATTTGTAATATTCCATGAAATGCCATAGTTCTACATACACTTATAAGGGACAAGTAATTGTGGAATGAAGCTTTAATAACATCCTTGTTAATTGGTAGCTTGCATCTCCCCCCATTTTTCCACAAATTTTGCTTTTCCCTGGTATTACAGTGATTCATCCCTGTCACCCCTCTCCTTTGTCTCTTAGCGATATCAGCATAGCATCAAAGGTTTCCACATGTGTGTTGATGACATCCAACTCCATCTCACCATCTCTTCACCCACATCAGGCTCTTTCTCTGACATACTAAATACAGGTACTCGATGAGAAGGACTTTTCTTCAATTAATCATTGTAATGACTGAAGCCATTGTCTTCAATACCCATTACAGTTTCTTGACCACTAAGTTTATCCCTCTTGACAGCTCTCTGAAAGTGAACCTGAAGGTATAACATTAGTTATGTTGGGCTCATATCTGACCTGATCCTGATCATATTACTCTACCATCATTAAGACCATCTATTTCCACTTCCATTGCGTTGCCTAATCTGTCCCTGCCTCAGCTCTTCTACCTCTGAAACCCTCATCTATGCCATGTTGTATTTAGACTTGCTACATTCTCTATAAACTAAGATTCACCTCACTATTTGTGCTTGAACTTGCACCACTACCCATTTGCCCAACAGCCCTGTGCTTGTTTACCTTCAATGGCTCAAGGCCTGACTTTAAAACTCTCACCCTTGTTTTCAAATCATCTATGGTCTCATATCTCCTTATTTTAGTCATCTGTCCTTCAAATTTTAAAATGTGACTCCCATATGTCCAAAAAATTTCCTGAGTTTTTATAAAGTAAGGTCAGAGTCAACTTGAGTCATTTGTTCCAGTCAGATAAATGAATTACACAGCAAACTGAGTTCTGCCAATGAAATCTGCTGTCCAATATAAATTTTGTTTGATGTGCCTATGAAATATCCTGGCATACTTTGCTACATTGAAGGTACTATGTTAATGGCACTTAGTACTGAATAAATTCATACTGTTGTGGAGTGAAAGGTATGCTCCTGATTGACTAGCTATTTCTAGAACCTGCTTCATCTGCTATTGTGAGAAGAAAGTGGATTTCCGATTGCAAATTATGTTAATCAGCCTGATGGAACTGGAATATTCAAATATAGCATATATATATCCCTGTTAAATGATCTTAAAGCCCTTCTGGATTTGTATTCACTTTTGCAACAGGTTACAATAAGCATAACTCTTATATCAAACAATGTCATGTGGAATTTTCTGCAGGCAGGCAATCTACTTGCCATAACAAAATCTTCCCCTCTGATAACACCAAGTCTTCTGAAGGAAGATAAGGATAGAAGCAACTTATAGCAATTCACATTATTGCCACACATCTACTATTGTGAAGTAAGGAATTTCTCCCTGATGATTACAATACATTATAATTTATATCATTTTTTAAGGATCCAACTTAGATATTCTAAGAAAGTCACAAATATATTTTATTTTGACCAGTGTTTAATTCTTTTCAGGCAGCCTCTGGGATCGACAATGACTTTCACTCTGGTTCTGTGAGTTCTAAGGTGGCTAAGAAGGCCAATGTTGGAACCAATGTTGTCACGCAGTGAAGATTGCATCCACAGTGCCTTTTGACGGTAGGAATACACACTGTGGTTCAGAAAGCAGCTCTGCTCAGAAAACAGAAGGAGGCAGTTGAGGAGGACTCTGGTGATGACTTTGCTTGGGAGGGACAGAAAGGAGACCTGTCAGTATTTACCAGAGTTGGATGTCTCCTTTCTTGAAGATGGCCATGATTACAGCATTTCTCAGTTCTCTGGGAATATCCTTCACTTTTCAGATCTGGTTGATGAGTGGGTGGATTTGTGACAGAAGCTCTTCAGCATTGATTTTTATAATTTCAGCATCTGCTCCCTAGGCTTAGTTAGTTTTGAGATGGATATGACCTTCTCAATTTCTCGTTGGTCAGCAGTGGCGGGAAGGCTGGCCCAGATAAACTGCTGTGGGATGGAATCAGCTGCACTCACATCAAGATAGAGTCATGGTTGAGGAGGTCTTCAAAGTGTTCCTTCCAGCAGGTGTTGACTGCCTCTCTGTCCCTGGTATATTCTCCTATGTCCTTGGTTTACTGTGGGGTGGGGCCTAGGAGGTTTGGGCCATGGATGACTTTTACAGTGTGAAAGAAATTGCATCAAAGCAGTCCTAGTTCTTCATTTTAGAGAAACAAAGCACCTCTTCACAGGTGTCCATTATTGCCAGAACACTTCTCTCGATTTTCCTTGATGTTGGAGGTGAGATGAAATAGAGTAATCTTCAGAACAAATAGAAAGCTGTTCAACCCATGGTGACTATGTTACAGAACCAAACTTCGGTTGTCAAGCTGCATTATGGGGATGATGCTTGTGTTTGTGCATGCTTAGTGCTTAATATTTAATTATAGTTATACTGGCTATCGTATTTCATTGGCCAACTTAGTCTGCTGCACTTGACTGACATAAATAATGCATTTAGATGATGAATATTATCCTTTACTTATAACAACATAGAAGGAAGCCACTTAGCCCATCAGATCGAAGCAGGCTCCCACAGAAGCAGTCCCATTATTCTCCTTCCTGCGCTCTCATTTCCCTGTACCAATGCAGCCTATTCTCTCTCACACATGATCATCAACTCCCCCAGGATTCCTTTTTGCCAACTGCCTTCTCTAAAGGGTAATTTACAGTAATTAACCTACCAGCATATCTTTGGGACATGAGAGGAACCACAGCACCCAAAGGAAACCCGTGCAGTCATGGGGAGAACATGCAACTCCACATGGAGAGCAACTGAGGCCAGGACTGAACCCAGGTTCTTGGAGCCACAATACTAAGTGCTGTGCCACTGTGCCTGTCACTTCCATTGGACATGTCCAAAATAAACATGACTCCAGGCCTTTAAAGAGTTATCTTTACGGGATTGAGTGCAAC